>NW_008751714.1:1106112-1116618 GCF_000715545.1 Opisthorchis viverrini
GGGCGTAAAATGTCACTTCGTGAGTGTTTATGCTTATTCGGGCATTGTTTGAACCAAACAAGTAACAATCCTTTCGAATAACCTAAAATTGTCTACCCTGTTAGAAAAACACGAACTGGGACAGAAGTACTAACCTTTTTCCTTGTAAGTCAAAATTGGCCCCAAGTACCACGATAGACGCCCAGTTTGGAAAGCCGCCTTTAATGAGGTAGGTTTCATGAATATCGCGCACACAGAGTTCTGATTGAATTGCTCCTATATCCTTGACACCACTTCTGGCCCACTGCTTGTAATTTGTGATGAAGGGATGGTTGGCTTGATACAGTAGAATAATGACAGTCGGTCTGATTCTGAAGATCGCGTTCGCAATAGAAAGGCCACCAAAGTTACACTAAGTATGGTAAGCGTTCGTAGTAAGTAACAAGCTGTACCGAACATTAGGCGCGCGTCCGACTGGTGTGCAGTGAACACCGGGACATGACTGGTTTTCAAATCCGTATATTCGGCCAATCAAATTCATCGTTTCCGCCGCACTTATTCCGACATCCAATTGGCTCCATCAAGCATCTGTGAATTTTTTTGATGGCCATCTCAGCGCCGTACTGTAGAATTCCGCCTTACGTAGCCATTAGAGGTTGTTTTAGCGCATACCCTTGTTTCCGTTATCCACGACCTTATCTGCCAGCGCACGAATTTCATTACAAGTTTTCCCTTACAACCATTGTCTTCGATTCTAGGCTGGTGATTTCGTGCAATTGGGGAAGCTTCTCGTGGGGGCAGCCTGCGGTACTGCTGAAGCCATTCAGGTAAACCGATTCACCTAAGCTTGTGGCCGTGTTTCTGGCATGCAGTCTACATCCACTACCCATTTCTATTTCTCTGTTCTTTTACCGACCTGCAGACGAACCAACGAGTGACATCATTCAACTTGTTGCAGCGTACTTACAGACCGGAAATGGTCACGCTTCTGCGCGGTCTGATCTCGGGACAGATTACTGGTGTGGATCAACTAATGCGGGCCACATCACCGTACGTGTACGACCAGCTCACGACAGTGTCAGACCACTCTGACTTTCTCGAACGTCAACTCTTCTTGGTAAATGTGTGCTCGATTATTTGACTGCACTGATGTGGTTACACCTAACCGCCGGGATTACTTCTAGGCACTGTTTGTGGTAATTTTAGGTAACCCATGTTGGCATTATGGATTAGGTGTGGTTACACAATTCTTGTTGATGTTGCTCCATCCGCCTGTTTATCATTTCTGATCGTAGGCATTTGATCTTCTAAAACCGACCTACTGGTTTCTAAATAAGACTCAAATAACGTGACCTGGCCGCTCAGCAAGAATATGGACGCAATTGTTAACAGTCCCCAACAGGTCGGTTCGAGATTCAGTGTCGACAATGATTTTCGGTACTATATGGTACACATAAACAATGTGGTGGACAATAATTGTAAATATAACCTTTTTCAGGGGATGGAGTGCGACCGATTGTTCCGACTAATCTGCAAGTTGCAGTCTATTGTCGAACGAAATGAGTAAGTCATTTTTCTTTACAATTTCCTATTTCGAGTAGCCTCAGGTCGAGTTAAGTTCAGAGTATGTTTTGCCGTGGCATACTTTTGCACACTTTCGGCGTTTTTCTGCCTGTCTGTCTGTTTTACTTTAACCGCGTCCTGCACGTGTTGGCCTCCTGCTCCCTCCGAACTTTATGAAATGTGATTTGGTGCTGAATGCAGTGATTCTAGTTCTCCGACCTCAATGCTTCGGAAGCCATCCACGGATTAGGATTTCATTGGGTTCAGCGTCCCTATGCTCCAACTGACGTTTTTCACTCGGTCATCATTATCATCATCATCATTGTCAGCTGTAAGAACCGCGTACTTGTCGTACAGTGGTTGTAGCTGCCACAGTTTCGTTCACCGATGATTTAGGGTATGTAGCTGCAGATTGGAGGGGAGCTGATAAATTCGTTCGTAAATACAGCACTGTCAGCGAACTGTTAAGTAGGTAAATTGGAAAGGAAATTATGCATTAAAGGCAATAGCTTGGATGCACGAGCGCCATTGAGGGCGCGACTGGGCCATGTCTGACAATGTCTCCAGCCGTTTATGTGGCCCGTCTTTGGGTCCCCATCCAGGAAGACTGCAATGATCAGTACAACTGAGTTTGCTCGTACTGGCTTTTATACTTCGCTGTCAAGTCATTGTTTGACCGCCTCTGGTTCGTTTCCACCCCTTATGTGGTTGTGCGAAAAGAATTCTTGGAGGAATTCGGTCGACTGGCATAAGCAGCACGTGGCCAAGTCAGCGCAACCGATACAGTGTGATCAGTTCATCCATCGAGGTGAGTTATTTCTTCCGAATACCATTCGACGTACTTCAGCATTGCTGATCCGGTTTTCCCAACAGACTCGGGCGATGCTCCAAAGACATGGATGGTCAAACACTGAAATTCTTTGGACGTCCTCAGCGCACAACGGCCAGGCTTCTGACAGAGCCCTACCTGATAAAGCCAAAATGGTCGATGATCTGGGTTTTCACAATTTTAACGGCGTACGTCATCTTCCGAGACAGGTGTGGAGCTAATTCTTCGATCTGATACAGCTATCATAAAGACAAAGGAAGGGGTAGCTGTTTTCGGTGCTGTCAGTGAAGTTTACTCGTAAATTTGCAGTTTTTCAGCTTGTCGCTGCAGCAGCGACGCTTTGCGAAGTCCTAATTTACGCTCCAGATTATCCTGGTACCAGCTCTTAATAGACTTCCCAAGGTTTGGTCCCGGTTTCTATTTCATCACATTCTTGATGTAAACGTATAAGGTTTTCCTATAGCATTTTTCTGTTTCAGTCGTAATGGCACGAATCCGGACTGGTCGGAAACTGGAGATCGATACATGCTAAAGCTGTTCCGGGATTTTGTATTCCATCAAACAGATCAGCTGGGTGCTCCGTATTTGGACTTATCGCATATCATCACGACCTTAAACAAGGTGAGGAGCTACATCGAAATCTCCTCCACTCTTCCCATCTTTTTCCACTGATTTTTCGACAAAAATCTCGTTTTCACTCAAATGCGGTGCTCTCTTTTAGGAAGCTGAATGGCCCTTGGTATGGTGCATTACGATAGCTCATATAGGGTCGGATGTACGGGAACTCCATCCCGATCCCGTTGGCTTTCACTGTCAAAATATCTCACTCTCAAGCGTTTCACATCTACTCTGACTGCCCACCTAAGATGCATTCACATCCAGGGCAGAATTAATGGCAGCCTTTGCCTTTTGAATAAAGTGTCGTGACATCCCAGGATATGGCCGGGTCAAAAGTTCAATGTCACTGGATATCGACGTGCCATGTGCTACTTTCTTCGTTCCTATTTTCCTGTTCTATTTTACTTAATGGATGCCTATGAGGCACCGTAGGTAGGATATCTAAAGGCTCATATCTCCCAAGTGCTTACTGACAGGATTTCATGCCCGTAAATTAAGGTTAGGTGGATAACTGTTCGTAGTGCGTGTAGACTAGCCTTATGTCTACTTTACAGAAGTTCCAGCTTTTGAAAAAGCGTTGCACGTCCACTGCCATGCATACAGTTACCTTTTTTCGGTTACGTCCGGTAGTATACCTGACCCAACATATCGACGTGATGTCTAAGTTCATGATGATCGACAGTGGCTGAAAGTGAGATACTCGGAAGTTTACATTTGGTGGGTACGAAGAAAACAGTTATTAAGCTCGGTTGATTGCAAACATTAAAAGTGTAAAATAGATAAACTAGGAAAGGAAACATCGCCAGAGACCTGCAAGATGTGTGCGAATTTTCCGTATTGACACTAAATGAGCAGCCAGGCACACATGGTCGACCAAGACTGGTATCCCTTCATTGAATGTCGTGGGTCTTTTTGTTTAATTCATCCTCATCGACCCAAGTAGTTTTCGTTCAGCATATCAGTTTGAACACCAGTGGGCTTAAATATTCATCCATCCCATACATGAAACATAAAAGTGAACAGTTCTTTTGTTAATGTCAGTGTAAGTCCGCTGCATATAGCCATGTAACAAAAAGGAGCCCCGAAGGATTGTGTTAGACACCAAAGCTAGAGTAGACTTCAAGTGTGGTCACGCTTTTCTGAGATACTTGTGACAGTTGGATGCCGAAAGTATCTTTTATATCAGTTACTGGAAGCAAATTTTATGGTTGAACAGTCCTTCACAAAAGCATCCCGATCGATTGGCTGTGCAGCATTGGAGCTCCAGTTATACTGAACAGTTTTCTAGACCCAACAGCAGTAACCCAAAAAGTACCCACGGGCTTTTCTACGCATGTATATTCGTAAGAGGAGCATTTTGTTTAAATCTGGTGAATAAAACTGGCTGTTGGTAAGTTCATATTCCGTAATTCCAGTTACTTTGCATAGGGTAGATTAGTCCACTATGTTTGTGACACACGTAATTGTAATAGCTTTCACAGTATCGTATACTGCTCAGCCTTTTAACCAAAAGGCTAAATCTGTACACAGAGACAGGAATTAGGCAAGCCTTTTCCTTCTCATTTAGCTCAGACTATTACATACTTAGCTGATGTGCCACTACACCGTATAATAAAGTCACTATTCGTGGTGTTGTTTGTTTATTTTTTCATTTCAATCGGACTTGTCATTGAATTATTCAGAAGGAAAACGGTTAAGAACCACTGATCAACTTAGCGTTACGCTGGCACCACTGTCATCGCTCCTTTCTGAGTTCCCCTTCACCTATTACTATGAGGTTCACGTGGACCTTTCGCATGCGGGCACACATTTAGTATATACAGTGTTCCACAATCAATCTGGGAGCAATGTTAGCGGCTTTGGCCATTCGGGTTGACTGTTCAGTACTCATTTTCAGGACAAGTCATGGTCCGTCAGTGGTCTTTTCCAGTCGTTTATGGTATTTTGTTCACCTCAGCGCTGTCTGCGTTGCCTGCTGTAGTCTAAATCAGGTTGATACGGTGCATCTATGAACCAATTTGAAAGTCTACCATATATGCTCTAACAGCAGCTTCACTATGTTAAAACAACTGTAACTTCTACCTGAATTTAGGTTGAAGCCAGTTCTCATGAGCGCCTCTGTCTCGTTAGCCGTGATAGTCAGAACGTCATACTGATGACGTATGCCGATATCAAGCAATGGCTGGACTCGAGTTTCTCCCATTTGGTCGAAAGGCACCGACAAAGCCGTTGTGAAATCCAAATGGCACAACAACGGGAAATCCGACAGCATCAGCAGCAACGCCAACAACAACAACAACAACAGCAGCAGTCTACTCCGCTTTCTGTTGCAGAAACCGACGCAGCCAGTGGAAGGCCTTCCAGTGGTGGATTGCTTGTCTCAGAGAGTTCATAGCCTTGCTCCAACCAACTCGGGTAACATTTTTATGTCTTTCCAAATTTAGTAAGTTTCCTATTACGTGGGAATGGTTCGATTTGATGAAGTTCCCTTCCCCTCTCCCTTAGTGTGGCTGAAAGTTAGTATTTTGTTCCACCTGAAAATTGCGTCCACCTAAACATGCATTCAGTTCTATTCGGCGATGTCTGTTAATTCAAAACAAGCCTTAACATAGTGTACATATTCATATAGTGACTATAATGATGTGTGTGCAGTGCTGGTTTGTACATAGCCTGTGCTTTGTTTCATATCCGTCTGCGAACAACTGGGTTTAGGTGGAAATACATGCATCACAGTGTCGTTCCAAATTGATTTGAGTCTCAGCGTTTTATTCTCCCTACATACTGAAACTTCACTACCTATTCGCTTATCGCAACATCTACAGTCCAGTTGTATTGTGTTCGTGCTGCACCTCGGCCTGAGGGACCAGGCAATCGGTCTCAGAAGAGATTCACATCTCCTTCAGGACGTGAATGTGATAAAGCTCAACACATCAATTTTCAGTGACACTACTTAAGATTTGTCCAAAGGCTTAGATAACATTACCCGAATCCACTGCGTCTGGAATCGAGTGTTCATATCCAGAATGCTGTCCTAACTCGCCTAGTTGACACAATGAGGTCATCTGAGACAATATTTTTTCACCACTGACCAGTCCAAAGTGGTTGGACTTCGCAACTTTGGGATAGCTCAAGTTGTCGCTATTCGCGCTCCCATAATCTAGCTGTGTGGGTAAAAGTGTGTTCAGTTCCTACTTCCAAACTGGCTTGTGTCCAACTCCAGTGCACACCCAACCATATCTCCATCACCCAGTCAGTCATGTTAGTTGACTTATGACCTGTCTGTCACGCAGATCACTCGTATTCCATATTCCTCCATAATTGGTTCACTTTCACTCTGTTTAACCTGCTAGAGGATGAATAACACCAAAGAACGTCCATACACCCAGCTTTCTCTCTTCAAAAATCGGTTGTCCTAAAACCAGGACTGAATCACGTGAATGTGTTTACAGCCAATCGGCCAGTCAATCTGAATACCGCAGTATGAGGGCCTATCAAAGACGTTTTGTTTCGTTCATCCCACGCACTTATTTGTTCAAAAAGGATTTTCATGTATCCCCTCATTTGTTAGATTCTCATGTGTATGACGGCAGTACGGATAGCTCAGCCTGTATAAATAATGTACACATTTCCACCTGAGTAGTTCATCTCTATAGCTGTCGTTGCATCCCATCTGTTGTGTCAGAACAGCCGGTGAACCTGTGCTTTTTCTAATGATATAGAATTCCCTTGTCTGCTTCTACTGTTGGCTGCGTATTACTTCATTTTGCTTGATTTGTTGTCTGCTTCAGCTTCCGGTGCAGCAGTGGCTCCTTCCAAGAATTCTGGCTAAACTGTCCATCCCTTAGATGTATGGTGAAAGGGAAAGTAGGCCCATTAGATTCTCTTAATTTCGTGGAGTACTGCGGCAGGCCCACTGAAAATGGTGTTACCTCAGCCCAATCATGCACACTGCATTTGCTCTCTTGATTACGAAAATACGGCTCTTTTGTAGTGAAAGAGGAAAACCCTTACCCTCGCAAATATCTGGAACTGAGTTAAATTACTTATCTCCTAAATGTGTTAGTTCATTCCGATGCGAAAGCCTGGTTCAATTTCGGCGTGGATGAAACCAAATTCTTCCCATTCCTTTTCGGTGGTACACCTCTCCGAGGAATTTCGCTTCATGAGTATGGGGCTATGAAGGGAAAATGCTAAAACGCAACGGATTAAACTTTAGGCTGTCTTACAGGGAACCACTGCAAAGGTCTCGAAACCCCTTAGACCAGCTATTTCTGAGTATTCAAGGCATCATTTCTATCATATGAGTTGTATAAGTCATCTCACCGGATGCATTTTTCCTTTCCTTCTACCCAAAACAGCTGCATTGACCCTGCGTCCCAGTGTGGTTCTTTTTGACTTCCGATTGCCCTCGGGTTTGTCCACAAGATACTGTCGTGTCACTTTGCTTGACTGCATTTTTCACCCTTATCTTCCCCTATATTTGGCTCATCAGTTGTGATGCAGTACGAAAATGTCTACCTTCCTGGGTCCGCTGCCCTCCTTCTCACCATCTCTTACTCTCGCCCATCCCGCAAACGACAACAGCCGCACCCCGCCTGTGCATACTAATCTTACCACTACCTCGTTCTTTGCACACAAACACGCTCCCTATTTTTGGATCTTGTTTTTATTATCACCAGCGGGAGAGTTTCTGCCCAAAAGAGATGTGACCAAACAGAATTCTTCCGCCCAATGACCGTCGTCCACTGCCTCGGTCCGCTTACTATTTGCGCTCTCTCGCCTCGTTCTCTGTTCGTACTTGTGAAACTTGTCTGACGCGATTGATTTTGGGTTAGTTATTGTTTCTACTGATCCTGACTTTCCCCGCCCGGTCGAGAGTGTGGTGTAATGCCCCAAATAATGTTTCCACGTACCGTGCTGCATCTTGCATTGCGTTTCCAACCAACAGTAAGCTTCAGGGGCTCGCCTCTTTTTTACTTGTTATCAGTTTATGCATTTGAGTCAACTTGCTGGACTCGGAGTTTATGTACATGTTTTCTCTACGTCCTGGTTGGTGTCTTAATCTTTTCTCGTTCCCTCATCCTCCAGTGGCCTATTCTCAGACGCGTACACAGAGTTAATCACCAGGTGTCCTGGTCCACCAGAACGTGACCATTAATCTTGTCCAACATTCATTTTGTAAAATCCTCTTAGTACAATCTTATGTATTCATTGGAAACTACATAAATACCACAAAATCCAATCGAACCTCGCGTTAGATTTTCTGTCTTTCTGTTGTTTAGGTCGGTCCTCTTTTCTTATGTATGGGGTAATCACATGCGTTAGTTCCGAGTTTATTTTAAAGCAAAATGGTCCGATTTCCCTTTCGATAAGGCTTATCACATAACTGGTACTGCCAGCTGAGTATGCCGTTTAGGTTCAATGGTTTAAAACTGACCATCATTAAGTGGATTGTGCACAGCAAAATTTTCAAGTATGGTTTCTTTTGTTGTCTGTCTCCGAATGAACGTATTTTGATGACCTGTCTAACAGATATTAGTTGCATATTTCTGGGCTCTTTTTGCTTAGTCGGCGTTTAACTGTGGTGATTGTGTGGGTGGGGAACTTAAAGCAGAATGATGAGTCAACAATTGAGGTGCCTGACTCTCTATCTAGATCAAACCAATCTGGTCTTTGTGAAGGAGTGGCGAACAGTTTGCACCTATTGATTATTTAGTAAACCTGAAAAATCTCACCTTTTCGTTACAAGTAGTTATCACCCTGTTCATTCAGTGAGCTTTATTCTCTCACCTCGTGCCTGTCTTTCAGCTGGTGCTGTGTGTATTTGTGTTGCCATTCAAGAATGTCCGAGACATTAGGTGTGCATTCATGTTGTTCCTAGACCCGTCGTTCTACTGTATCATCCTATGGGTGCCTAACTGCAATGCCAACCGAAGGACTTTGAGGGCTAGCATACTGTCAGGTTGCCCAAACCTAAACAGGGGAATTCGATAACCAGGTTGGGTTCGAATTACGGACCCTCCGCTCAGTAAATTCGCCCCCATAACCACTAAGCCACCTCGCACATCATTCCCCTTCTGCCTCGGCATGGTCATTCTGGCCACTTGAATTAACGGTAATTATAATAAGCGCTTTGTGGGCCTTGAGGTTAATTCTTAGCCTGAAAACTTGCAGCTGAATTGGTTCAGACTAACGACTAAAATTTCCATTAACCATACCAAAAAACGCATATACGAATATAAGAGCATACATGAGTCTGGATATCCGTTTGGATGGATGGTCACCATTGTCATTATCAGCTGTAAAAACCACGTACTTGCCGCAGAGGGGCTATAGCTGCCACACTTCCTTTCACCGATGATTTGGGGAGTTGCAGTACGTAACTGCGCATTGGAGGTGCATTTGCTGATATAAGTGACGCGTGGATAGGGTTGTCAGTGAACTCTCAAGTAGATAGGTTAAGAAGGGAGCTAAGCGTCGAAGGCAATCTTTGGATGCACGAGCGCCATCGAGGGCGCGACTGAATCATGTCTGACAATTTCTCGTCCCGTTTCGGGGTCTTGATCCAGGAAGGCAATACTGACATGTGCAACTGCGTTTGCTGCTAATGGTTTTCATACTTCGCCGCCAAGTCATTTTTTGACTTCCTCGGACTCCATTTCACCATTCGCTTGGTTCTACGGAAATAGCCCTTCGAGGAATTCGATCGACTTTCATATGAATCACGTGACGAAGCTAGAGCAGTCTATGGTGTGTGCTGAGTTCATATATCGAGGGCGAGTTATTTCTTTCGAAAACAATTGGACGTACTCCAGCATTACTGCTCTGGTGTTCCCACCGAACTCGGGTAATGCTCCGAAGATATCGACGGTCAGACAATGAGAGTTTTCGAAGTCTCCGGCACGCAGCGGCCAGGTTTCCGATGACTAACATGAAGTGCGCCGCAGCATTATAAACTCGGTATATGGCGGGTGAGCTGATGTCGCTCGTACGCCACAGGTGATGCAGGTTCACGAAAGCTGTTCTTGCCTTCCCAATCCTGATAGAAATATCGTCTTTCGTGAGACCACTGGGAGTGATACAGCTGCTCAGGCAAACAAGTTTGTCTACCATTCCAATCGATATGAGGTTAGGGTTCGATCCCACCCAGTTTTGCAGCAGAATTCTGCATTGTGCGCATGCCAAACCGTGAGGCAGAATTGTTCAGATTATATTGTTTGCATTACCATAATTTTATATGTGATGAATTTGAAGTGCAAAAAGTAAGAGAGGATAGCCTTGCCTGACTCCATCTAATGTGGTGAACTGAGTCAAGAGCTTCTCGTTGACCTTCACACGTCCGCGGAAGTTGACATACAGCGGCTTAAGGAGGAGTCGATTGAAATGGATGCAATAATGGAAAGACTAGAAATGTTCGGGTGTAGCTTCGTTAGTTTGGTCTCTTTTTGAGTCAGGTGAATCAAGGTGAAGGAGTAGGAATGCAGAACGCACAGAATGCCAATCCAGGCATATATATA
>NW_008751714.1:1121034-1223122 GCF_000715545.1 Opisthorchis viverrini
TATATATATATACTATCTCGGCGGCATTTTGACCTACTAGCAAACATTCGACTTTTATCCGACGCTCAAGGCTATTGAAAGCAGCTTGTCTTCCGAAGGACTACAGGCGTGTGAATGGAACACTCGCCAGCTACGAGTATAGACACAAATTTACTACGCATCTTAGCATTTCATCGTCCACACTATCACATGAACTTAAAAGTTGGACCATATAGAGGACATATAGCCCGTATATGGACCGTTTTCTTTTATAGGGGCTGCGGAAGTTTATGTGCATCCTCTGTATTGACTGGATTCAGAACATATGACTTTCAAGGGGCAAAGTTATATGGAACCTAACGAATTATCTTTCACAGCCGTTAGTGGTGGTAACGGTATATCATCGTCTCATATCCCAGAGAATTCTAAGCATGGATGTTTCCATAGTGATTTACGAAAGATCAAAACTGCAGCCTAGGGACAGATTTCAGATGAGCGTAAAAACAATAATTTTGATCCAGGTTACTCTGAGAATTCCTCTCTCGACAGGTGCGTACATGGAAGCATGATTCAGCCTCTCGCTGCTCTCAGCTACAATCGATCTAGTCCAAATCTACCTGTAGATGTATCTGCACGAGCGGAATCTGATCTGCACAATGCTGGCGTTCTTTGTCTAACGGTTGTACAGCGCTGGTGGACAGATTGAGTTAGCTAGGATAGTACAGTAATATGCATATATGTATATATACATATATACAGAACTAGGTCGTTCCGTACAGCCAATCGGGATATGACCATATTTTGTGCTGCAGAGGTGTGGTATTTAAATGATAGCACTTAATCTTGTGTGTGTGTGTGTGTGTGTGGAAAAAATCTACTTAGAATGTTTCACACCCATGCAAAGTAACATTTGCAATTACTTCATTATCACGCCCTTCATCCTCGCACTGCCATAGACGTTAACTCATTTACTTGTTCAGTTTTTTTTTCGCTTCCACTCACTTCGTCGATGCACCCTTTTATTCATTCAGCAGCAACATTTCATTTCACAAAAACCAAATTTTGAACATTATTCGGAGACCACCTGGCACAGTCTGTACTCACCAAATTTAGGGAACTACCAAAGGTTGATGGTGTTTGTGCTCGGTATGCACACAATTAGTGGTCCTGGGATGACATTCGCTATCATGTTACAAGTGGCCATAAAAAATACCCTGAGGACCTACAGCTGGTGTTGCCGCGACCTTCATGTTCAACTAAGCTCTGCGCTTAGAAGGACGTTTGCACTAAATTTGCAGTTTAGGTGGCCGGCATCGTTGAAAATTGTCTGACATACCATCGTTGCCTGCATTCGCTGCAACTAAGACAGATATTGTATACACGCAACACTGTGTAACCAACATATAAAAGATGTATTTTCATAAAAGTCGGAATTGCCAGGACACTTGTTATAGTCAAGCAGCATTTATACTGCTAAACAAAACAATTCAAAAAAGCAGCTTCTGGAAGCTTCCGCTCTGATTCACTTGGTCAGAATAGTGAGCTGACAGATTGACAGGAATTTAACATTTATTTTATTTGCATACAAAATAGGTTTTCAGTTTTAGCACACAATAGAAACAGCGATGAGACGAAGAAGATATTCAGAAAGATAAGGGGTTGCCTGAAACTGGCGACAAGGTGTATCGAGTTAAGTTTAGTCTAGTTTGATTACGTGAACTGTCAGCGATTGTCTAGAGTCAAAATAATTACCTGAGGCTGGCAACTCTCTTCCTTCCTATGGTGCTGGGCTTCAGAGTTAGACTGGGAGCTACGTGACTGGGCTCGATTTTGTGTATCAGAGGGCTCAAAGGTTAAGCAAATTGCAACACAGGTGGTAAATAAAACAGGTCGGTAAAGTTTCCCGTAAGCTACGGTGCAACTTATGTTTCCAGTGTTTAACCTAGGACTGAATGGACAACTGCACGGTCAGCACGCTGGAGCGGTGACAAAGAGTAGTCAAATTGCAGTGGCTTTGGTGGTTATCGGTGAATCTCGCCGGACATGTTTGGTAGCGATTATTTGTCGGTGTAATTGTCACTGCACCTGCGGCTGGTCTCGTAGATGACAGAATACAGAAAGGTCGGTTTCTGGAGGATAATCAGCTTTGAGTATCATAGTCATAGTGGAGTGGACGTTTCTCCATTTTACAGCCCGAAATGTGAGATTCACAGCAGCCGTTAGCTTCTGTTTGATGTTTTGCGGTCTTCCGTCCACATTCAATTAGTGCTGCGAGAACACCCCTTTCTTCCCACAGGTTGCTCCGGCAGAATCGAACAGGAAATGCACCGGCCAGTTGAGACTGCTTTATGTTCTACTATATGACCCAGATGTTTTTGAGAGGTATATATAAGAGGTCTAAACATTCGGTTCGTTTCTTATTAAAACCAATAAACAATCCCAAGCTTTCTTCCGAAGTGGAGTCGAGATATCATCAGCGTAACATTTTTCAGCTTTTTTTGCTTGGAATGTAACCACATACTTCCTCTCCCATCCTCGCTAAAATATCAGTATGAAGAAAGTTCGAGTGTTATATTCCTGTCCGGATTGGGAAACTCAGAGTAGCTTTCGTGAACCTGCGTCACCTGTGGCACATGCACGACATCAGCTTATTAGTCATGTGCGGCGTGCTCCATGTTAGTCATCGGAAACCTGGCCGCTGCGTGCCGGAGACTTCGAAAACTCTCATTGTCTGACCGTCGATATCTTCGGAGCATTACCCGAGTTCGGTGGGAACACCAGAGCAGTAATGCTGGAGTACGTCCAATTGTTTTCGAAAGAAATAACTCGCCCTCGATATATGAACTCAGCACACACCATAGACTGCTCTAGCTTCGTCACGTGATTCATATGAAAGTCGATCGAATTCCTCGAAGGGCTATTTCCGTAGAACCAAGCGAATGGTGAAATGGAGTCCGAGGAGGTCAAAAAATGACTTGGCGGCGAAGTATGAAAACCATTAGCAGCAAACGCAGTTGCACATGTCAGTATTGCCTTCCTGGATCAAGACCCCGAAACGGGACGAGAAATTGTCAGACATGATTCAGTCGCGCCCTCGATGGCGCTCGTGCATCCAAAATATCGCCTTGAATGCATAGCTCCCTTCCTGATCTAACCACCTGAGAATCCGCTGACAACCTTATTTACGCGTCAGTTATATCAGATGCCGCCTCCACTACACAACTACATATGCCTACTCCCCAAGTCATCGATGAACGGAACCCTGGCACCCCTGTGTGACAAGTGTGCGGTTGTTACAGGTGATGATGATGATGAACTGTTCTTTTGAGGACCAGACACATTTGAAGCGTCATCCATTTGCGCGACCAAGCAATGGACTAAAACCTTATATGCTTTTGCGGGCGGTATTTAGATGGCCTTCGGCTACATACGTACTAACTCAGTGCGATCCGTTTGTCCATGAACACCTCAAGAGTTCACTGGCGTCAGTATTTATCACCTTACAATGGGTAATTTACCAAGTCAAGTGAATAAAATTATGTTTTTCAAGTCAAGAATTACAAGTTGGCATGGACTGTGGAAAAGATATTGGAAGAAATACCTTGAAACACAAAAGTACATATAATTTTCACTCATATTGGAGTCATAGTTTGCTAACAGGGCGTGTGGCCAGTTAAGTATACTTCGAACGTGAATTTTGCTACAATGTTGTAATCTGAACCTGTATTCTACAAGAAATGACAGGTGGATGGATGCCCCTGCGAAGGACATAACCAGGGCAACTGCGTGTTCTGACCACAACTTCGGCAACGATCTCCATTAACATTTCACTGGCTGTGAAAATATGATTCAAGGGAAAAAAGGGAGATAGTATTACTTCTTAAGCGAAGAAAATAATATAATGAGACAGAAAACCTGATTGGGAAGTCAGATTCATTGACGCAACCCAAGATACTGCCGTTAAATTTGAGCGATATTCAGAGCTTGGCAGTGTAAAATTCCTTTGATCGAGACTTACTCAAAATAAATTCAGTAAAAAGAATTGACCACTTTTTGAAGAACCTGAAAATGCTTTCAATGAGATCTGAATTGTTGTTGTGACAGTCATGAAATCACCTCCTCTAAATGACGAAAAATTCCAACGTCCTAAGACAGTAAAACTCCAAATACCGATGAAGATTCCTAAAACCATCCCACGGAAAAATTGTGCCCGGTTTGTGGATTCATGAAAAATTTTGGATTACTTTACCCAGACACTTCACCATCAGGGTTTTTACAGTGTATGGAACAATCGCGCACGCACGAGGGAATCATATGCAAAACAGAAGGACAAAGACGAAAGCTCTTTCGCGGAACAAGTGGTGTGTGGCTTTTAGGATTTCTGTGACCCAAGACGATATTGTAGACCTGGTATTCCGATCTACACAATGTTGATTTCAGGAGATTTCAGGAGAATTGATCCGAAAGCATTGCACCGAAACACCTATAACTTATTTTCAGATGCTGTCTATAGATTTGTTACTTTCCATTTGGCAAGAGTTTTCCTAGTGCCGATAAACTAACTGAACACGGAGCTCCTTGGAATAACGTGAAATATAAGCAGATCATTTAAGCAGTATAACTAGCTCACTTACAGCGCGGTAAACCAAAACTTTTGGCGCGCAAGATATCAGTCCCAGATGATATGAGAGTGATATTTTGTGGGTCGCTTAACGTCTTATCCCCTGTGGAATACCTTGACGTATTCGGGAAAGCCCGATTGAGTGACGCGCAATCACAATCCAGAAATAGTGAATTCTTGAGGTTAATCAATAAAATGCGGTACCAAATGTGAAAATACGTAATAAAAGGAGGTACAAACCTTAAGGGTTTCCGTCCAAATTGTTAGAAGAAGTGGTAAAAATCCAAAAAAAGCCAGGGGAGACGGAAAATCGGCCTTAATTGGCGACCCATTTCTGCGCACAACACGTGTTAACGCGAAATGGTCAAAAAAGCGCATAAAAGGTGGTCGAGCAAATCAGTTCAATAGGTGAATAGTTGAAAGTTCACGATGGACTACAAATGCACATCGAGTCTACGAGGTAGACGCAGTAAACAGCAGGCTCAGACAAGGAAGGGTTTTGTCCGGGGAAAGGAAGTACAATCCCCAAATAAATGTATCACGTTCTACTCATCCATCAGCTGTAAATAGATGTAACTGCAACAGTCAAGCCATCAACTGAACTCTAAGGACGAACAAGTGCCACCTACTCAATCTGCATTTTACTTCGTGCAGATCAAGGGGTTCACACGAGATTGATATCAGTGTGTCAGTGCAAACGTTTTCATGAGAACTTTGTCCGGCCTAACATGATGGTCTTTTGCACTGTAGCATTCAAAGACGAAAATTTGCTCGAGTTTTTACAGGGAAGTCGCAATCCGGAAATGTCTTAAGCTCTCCCAGACACTCTAGTGTAACCAAGAATATTTTGACACCTGAGATTTGGAGCCCCAACCTTCCGTTGTTGAATGGGATAGAACCAGATTTATTCTTCAAGTAGAACATAAGGTTGACGGAAGCTGTGGGACTGTGCCTATTTGATGATCCCTAAGACTGGCGAAGCCTGTTGTGGACCACCGAAGAATTTTCAGCGAACTTGTGAGTAGTTTCCTTTATGGGGATTTATTCTTTCTTCACATTTTCTGGCGTGCTTCCAGAGAAGTGATTACCTAAACGGGTACATGTGTGTAACGACTGCACTACTAAATGAAGGCTGACTAACATTTTCTAACCTCAAACCAAGCCTCTACCCCAGTTTCCATAGTGATCGCAGTCTACGCAACCAGAAATTTTTCAACTGGCCGTTGTGACAACTGCGACTTCTAGTCAGTGCAGACTTCAAAGCAAAGTCAAACCAACAGGGACCAAAATTAATCGTTGACGCTGATAATCTTCTCATTGTCAGTGAGTCATATAAGGCCTCGAGGCTGGGGGTGATATAAAGGTTCAACACTAACCATTGACCAAAAGATACTTACCACGACGAATTTTCAGCAACCTCATGAGTAGCGCATTACGAATGTGCATGTATCGCGATATCTAGAATATAAGGGATGCAACCAAAAAACTGGCAGTCTTTGGGAAGAGACAAGGGAGCAGAGACCAGAACAAAGCTAGGTCGCTTAAATTCCAGAGCAAGCAGAAAGGAATTAAATAAGATCAGAATTTTTCGTTTCGCTCACATCTGTCGGTCGCAGACATTAAGTAACATGGATTATACATAACAGTAGAAAAAAATTGAGCAATACATAGAACACATGAGCCTGAAAGTATCCAAATATCCTTATCTATACTCATCTTTTGCTTACGTAATGCCGTCCGGAGTTGGATTTTGGCCTCTGAATAACGTGAATGGAGTCAGTTCGCACATCATGTGAACCCCTGTGACCAAATGCTTGGTGATTGATGGTCCAAGGTTCGTTCAGTCGTTCTTCTGCATCGCTGACTTCACTGGCCACTGCGGTATATGTACAAAAACCTGCTGAATCGTTAGTCGTTCTGTCTACCTATATAGATGTCCAGAAACTACGAATGAGCGGGTAAGTAACTTTGAGAGAGACAGGCAACGACCGGTTTCGCCCTTCTTGGGGCTCAACAGGTGGGGGCAGTCCCCGAGTTTCCGTCAATCTTATGTTCTACTTCAAACCAAATTACATGAAATAAGCGAGATACACTCATTGGCAAACAAAGTTGGTTTTGCAAGAGACCCACTTGGAACCCAGTTGAATCTCTCGTGTGTGATGTATCCAGGCAACCGAATGTGCCGCACCAGGCCTGGTGCACATCACAAGCTTTGCTGAAGTTAGTGAATAGTGATTCTACATCGCCTACAAAGGCCTTGACTTCGATCAGTGGATCGGAATAGTGTATTACGAATATACATGTATCGCGATGTCTCGAATATCGTAGCAACTGAAACATGAGGCAGACTGGTGCAGCACATTCAGTTGCCTGGAAACATCACAAACAACAGACTCAGCTGGGTTCCAGGTGAGTCTCTCGCAAGACCAAATTTTTGGCAAATAAGTGTATTTTTCTAATTTGAGAGAGACACTTCTAGACTGACAGCGCCTTAGACCATGCTTGGTGACTTCCTGAGGCAGGCGCAGGTGGTAGATACTTGGCAACTCGGAAGGACCTCGTGAAAGCATTTGTGCATCACACTCTGGTCCCTAAAACTCACTGAAAAATTTGTCTCGCGCATTCCACTGTATTGATGATTTTTTCAGATAAACACTAACTAGAAGGGATTTTTGAGGTGTTTCCCTCTTTTAATCACTTAAACCACCACTCCCCTCTTTAATCACTGGAACAACTATTTCCAACTACATAGTTTTTACACCGGCGCATTCGCGTGTCATTTTGGCAGCCTCAATAATTCCAAATGCTGCTCGACTCCTTTTGCTTTTTGGTAAACTGAGTGTTCTGTTGTCCCGCCTAAACAGTTAGCAGTGCGGAAACCCAAGAAAAACAAACTGCCACCAGACTCATTTTCACAAGTTACTGAAGGGTTCGGGTAAAAAGACTAAATTCGGCAAGTAGTGGATAGAAGTGATGTGATCCAGTAAAACTCAAAATTCCGTCAGCATACAGCCTGTAAAACAAAATTTCTGTAGGGTCTTCAAGCATTACCAGGACTGTCGGTCAAGGATTTTCTCAGTTGGCTTCCTCGAAGAGGGAAGTTAGTTCAATTAGTTACTATGGTGGAAGTGCTAGATATCGCTAATAATAAATAATAAACCGCTTTGCTTTTATGGTTGTTCTGAACTCTCACGACGTCCTGCTGATATTGTGGATAAACTCATTCGTAAGATGAAAGCTGTGGGATATAACGCTTCTCAAATTTGTGAACTTGTCCAAACTGTCGAGAATGGCGTCTGCTGAATGTCGTGTTAGTTTAGGCTGATATTCATAGTAATAGTTCACATTGTGATGTGAGGATATCCGGTAATATTCAACGGAGACTTCTTCCTGGTAGTAAAGCTAACCCATACTGAATAGCCGAGACGCACCGTATATCTGCTTCATCCTTGTTGGAAATAATCAGTAGTACGCATCTCACGAAAATCAAAGAGTTTCGAATCCTCGACGTTTCGGCCACTGGTTGAACACTTGAACATCTTACCACGAGTGGCTGATCACTAGTATGATTAGCTCTCCCTTCGGCAGGACATGGAGTCACACATACTTCAGTAGCAGAAACCACATCATGTGGTCTCATATTGGCCGGCTTCTCGAGTGATGACTTCTAGGAAGGAGGTTTCACACACCGAGTGAAATTATCTTTCCTCTGAACTGAGCTTCCGGATCATGTGGGTTCACAGAGTGTACACAAAATATGCCCTTCATCTGAAATTGTTCAGCATTAGTTGAATTTGGGATCATGGCTTTTTTATAGGCCATTTCATCCACAAACTTCTGAGGACCTCGTTGAAATCAATAGCTCAGAATGAGGGGATAGGCTAAGCTTTACAGCCACAACTGCTGGGTTCTAAAAGAAGTCGTTTAGAGCCACTAGGTTATAAAGCATGTCCTGATATCGCCTGTCTGGGGCCGTTGAAGGTAACCTTTTGTCGCACTTAAGGACTAATTCTTAGAAAACTTCCGTGAAGTCGACAAACACATTTGCAAATCACTTCGGTTTTTACGAGAGACTCGACTGAATCTCCCGTTCATGATATTCTTCAACTGAATGTGCTTCACAAAGGCCACCTCGTGTTTCAATTGATATGATATCCGAGGCATCACAGTATATTTTCACAAAGGAACCGACTCACAAGATTGCTGAAAACTCTTTGGCAGCCAACATCTGGTTTGGCCCTTCTCAGGGCTTATCAGGTTTCCGTCAAATTTATGTTCTAATTGTACACAAATTGGACTGATTTCAACAAATACACCCCATTTGCAAATCAATTTGGTTTTAGCGGGAGACTCGATGAAATCTCTCGTTTATGATATTTTTCAACGGAATGAAGAGGGAAGTTAGTTCAATTAGTTACTATGGTGGAAGTGCTAGATATCGCTAATAATAAATAATAAACCGCTTTGCTTTTATGGTTGTTCTGAACTCTCACGACGTCCTGCTGATATTGTGGATAAACTCATTCGTAAGATGAAAGCTGTGGGATATAACGCTTCTCAAATTTGTGAACTTGTCCAAACTGTCGAGAATGGCGTCTGCTGAATGTCGTGTTAGTTTAGGCTGATATTCATAGTAATAGTTCACATTGTGATGTGAGGATATCCGGTAATATTCAACGGAGACTTCTTCCTGGTAGTAAAGCTAACCCATACTGAATAGCCGAGACGCACCGTATATCTGCTTCATCCTTGTTGGAAATAATCAGTAGTACGCATCTCACGAAAATCAAAGAGTTTCGAATCCTCGACGTTTCGGCCACTGGTTGAACACTTGAACATCTTACCACGAGTGGCTGATCACTAGTATGATTAGCTCTCCCTTCGGCAGGACATGGAGTCACACATACTTCAGTAGCAGAAACCACATCATGTGGTCTCATATTGGCCGGCTTCTCGAGTGATGACTTCTAGGAAGGAGGTTTCACACACCGAGTGAAATTATCTTTCCTCTGAACTGAGCTTCCGGATCATGTGGGTTCACAGAGTGTACACAAAATATGCCCTTCATCTGAAATTGTTCAGCATTAGTTGAATTTGGGATCATGGCTTTTTTATAGGCCATTTCATCCACAAACTTCTGAGGACCTCGTTGAAATCAATAGCTCAGAATGAGGGGATAGGCTAAGCTTTACAGCCACAACTGCTGGGTTCTAAAAGAAGTCGTTTAGAGCCACTAGGTTATAAAGCATGTCCTGATATCGCCTGTCTGGGGCCGTTGAAGGTAACCTTTTGTCGCACTTAAGGACTAATTCTTAGAAAACTTCCGTGAAGTCGACAAACACATTTGCAAATCACTTCGGTTTTTACGAGAGACTCGACTGAATCTCCCGTTCATGATATTCTTCAACTGAATGTGCTTCACAAAGGCCACCTCGTGTTTCAATTGATATGATATCCGAGGCATCACAGTATATTTTCACAAAGGAACCGACTCACAAGATTGCTGAAAACTCTTTGGCAGCCAACATCTGGTTTGGCCCTTCTCAGGGCTTATCAGGTTTCCGTCAAATTTATGTTCTAATTGTACACAAATTGGACTGATTTCAACAAATACACCCCATTTGCAAATCAATTTGGTTTTAGCGGGAGACTCGATGAAATCTCTCGTTTATGATATTTTTCAACGGAATGTGAAAATATACTGCGATGTCTCGAATAGCGCACCAACTGAAACATGAAGTGGCCGTTGTGAAGCACATCCGGTTGAAGAATATCATGAATGAGAGATTCTGTCGAAACTCCCGTGAAAACGAAATTGATTTGCAAATGAGAGTATTTTTTGAACTCAGTCTAATTCGGGTTCAACTATAACATAAGGTTGACGGAAATCCAATGACTGCGCCTACCTGATGAGACCCAAAAAGAGCGAAACTGGTTGCGGGCCGTAGAAGAGGGTTCAGCAACCTTGTGAGTAGTTTCGCTCAGGTCATTTTCAATGTCTGCTCAAACCTCTTTTCAAGTGTAAATATACTCCGGCTGAACTAGTCAAAACACCATCGTAATTATCTTGAGTGATTGAATCAGGAATGGATATTCGGTCAAATTAGAGGAATAGGAAGAATGATGGAAGCGTGGACCACTAAGTTAAATCAATCAATAGGAAATGGATTAGAGTATCGCTCACGGAGGATGGTAGGTCATCTCAGGTCGATCAATTTGTTGTTCAGTCAGCCTGAATTGATCGCGTTCATTTCTTATTTCTATAGTCAAACGGGGCGGCATATCTGTCCAAAGCTTTCTGTGAAAGCTAGATTATTAATATTAAACAGGCATTGAGAAACAATGGGTATCTAACAGACTTTAATGGGACGCACGCTTCAGCCGTAAAACCCAGCAGCCTGACTGAGGGTTGAACCAGTTGATGCGGATTTCGTACCGGCAGCGCACAACTAAACGTATTCAATGTGGACTTTGCAGCTTCGTCATCTGCACAACTCTCCTAGTGGACTGTAAAGATAACCGGTTCGCACAAACGACCCCCTTCAACTCGATGACCGTGCTAAAAGCATCCACAAGGCTAAGTGTACACGTTGTGACCGCATTTACAATGGGCACACCAGCAGACCATATGAAGTTCGGATCAACAAATCTAAATTATACTGTCGAGCAACTCCAAGAAACACGAGCACATGCAGAGAGCCGTTGTGTTGAATCAGTTATTGTTTATATGATGCTTTCAAGCTGAGCTCCTGCCATTGGGTCTGGCCTACTACATCACACTACTTAGTCCCAAGGTCAGGTGTGAGGCATACACGTCTAACGCTAGCAGCATGACACTTACCGATCACAGCACACATGACAAGACGTTTACCAGTCTCTGGTTACTCACACTGGTAAGGTCAATGTCAGTCATCTGACCACTGATGAAGGTCATCCCCCGAAATACGTTTGCTGAGTAGTCATCAGTATCTTCACGAGTGCTATTTTACTTTTTTCACCTACTTGAGTCTGGCCTGTAGCACAAAAACTGCCGAGCTGATTCAGCCAAAGCTTCTTGAGACTAGCGGGAAAGTATATTTTGCTCATACTGAAGAAAATATCCCAGGTCGAAATATTCAGGGCCGTAATATTTTTGCCTTCATACGCTGTGGTCAGTGTGAGTAATTTCATCCCACTCTGCCATTTGTAGGTTCCAACATCAGCGGACTCGCTTGCACCCTCTTTGATCACACAACCTATTATTACCGTGAGCCTAATCAAGCTCACATGGCATTGTTATTCAAGTGGCCGTTTTGTCACCTAAGCAAAGGCAATCCAGCCTTCTTCGGACTTTTCCGTGGGTGCCTAGAAATGAGGAGTTAGAGTGTAACCAGGAACGAATTGACCAATATTTTTCACCTGTTTGACTATGCTAATCAGAACACGTGTATCAACTCCACTAGTACGTGTTGGAGTATAGAGTTTTACCTTCGTCGTTACCGGGGGGAAAAATCCGTGTCCACAACCTAGAACAATGTTGCATTGGTTTCAATGGTCATAGTAATGTGATAGATATCCATCGATTTTATTGCCTACCTGATCTACCTATTGTGCGCGTAAACTTACGGACCTGACCACGTCTTCGTCAACCAAAAACCACCAAAAACACTGCCGGCGAAAGTTGGTGGGTGACAGGAGTTCCAGGCACAGTCCTTAGACATGATGAGAAGAGAAAAGGCACCATAATCAATCCCAGAAAAATAATAATAGAAAGGTGAATGTCAGCAGAGAATTCGCCGTGCAAGTGAAGTCAATACCTGGAGAAAGCTGAGAAGTACTGCATGACAGGCTACTTTTTATCAGGAATCAGCTCAGGAATCTCCAAGAAGCTTGCAACACGCGGCATCTCTGCTAGCAGCTGACTGAAAGACGGATGGTTCTTATGCTGCCTGCGTGTGAGTTATCCACACTGCTAGTAAGCCGGTTTACTCACCACCTACCAGCCCGAAAATCTCCAGATAACGTCACTCTAAAGATTCGAGAGCTAAGCACTTCTGCTGATTCCCAGTTAAGATGAAGTGGGTAGAGACGCCGGAATGGCTGAGTGGTTAGAGCGCGAATTCACTGAAGGTCCATTGTTCGAACCCGACCTCTGTCTCTCGACTTCCCCTGTTTAGGCTTTTGAAACCTGGCAGTATCCAAGCCCTCGTACTTCCTTCGGGTGGTATGGCAGCTAGATACCAAAAGGGTGTTACAGCTGAACGATTATTTTTTAGTATTTTGTACTGTGCTCCATGGGTTTTGATTATAGAATGACTCAGTATACTGAAAGTAATCTCGACCGAAGTTTCATACTCTCCAATACTATGATAAAAATGCATATGACTATATGCAAGAATAGAGAAGTTTCATCATTTGCAAGATGTCCATGCATCGATATTGGTTGAACTGAATGTTCGAACCGACCGTCTGCTTAGGAGTCTTCAGTTGGTGGTACCTCTGTCGGATGGTTGCTGCATGATCCTCCTTAAGGCTCCAAGTAAAATTGCAGCTGGATGCCTTAGTAACTTTACAGGGCACATAAATGTCTGGTCATCCGTTTTATCAAAAACGATGATGGCTTGTTGTCCCACAAGAGGCAGTTTGCGCAAACGAGTGTCAGCAGTCACATCTGAATTTAAACATGCTCGTCAGAAACGTTCTCCTTATTTCCGTAAGATGTACAGGAGGTGGCAAGTGATAGCGTGTGATTGGAAATCCCAGGGTGGAGTATCGATTCCACACTGGGGATATGAAATGCCTCATTTTACCACGGATATCTTGACCCCTGATACAATCACATGCAAAATTTCTCCTCAGTGTATTGATAAAAAATATCCTAAGTACCAATGACGCAACACCAGTTCTAAGTTCTCTTTAACAGGGGTAGCTTTCGCAAATAAACTGAGACCAGTAAATGGTTAGTATTGCATTCATTGTTGGCGATTACACCAATACACAAAAATGAGATGATTGTCAACCCATAATGGTTTGTCTTGCCTCAAACTGGCCGTCGTGGATGAAACGAAGGGTCTTCGAATGTAGGCTGATCGTATCAGACAGCACTCGCGGTAATAATGGTCGGAAAGTTGAGTAATCTTGGTAATCATTCACGTCTGCTGGTACCGCGTCAAGCCCACGCTCCTCCTAATTGTGCCTGGGGACAAATTATCTCCTGGTGTGATTGAAGCACTGAATCTGACGCAGCATCAAACTCAGCCGCTTTGATGGATGCCGGTGAGAATGTTTGGGGAGGGTGATTTTATCGTTTTGTACTTTTTTTCATACTTATTACCGGTTGGGTAAATTTTTCAGAAGAAAATGTCTTGTATGTGAACCATCTGGTGTCGTTCTAAACTTTGTAGTGTTGAAACTAATCCTGGAGTCATAATGCATGAGGACAAAGGGGGGAAATTTAACAGATTTCGAATTCTTCACCTCGAAGGCACATTAGCAGCATTCGTGTAAGCAAATGCATTTATCGGCATAAAAAAGGAGTATCTATTAGCAAAGGATTTGATGTTATATATGCATTGCTGAAGATCAAGTGCTACAGATACGGTGAAGCCTGAAATTCTGGAAAAACGCATGGAGACAATCCACTACCGACCTGAAAATGAAACTAGATTGTACGTCCTCCGGAAAAATTTACCTTTGTATCTAGCTGGCATTTTTCACCGCAGACCAGCTTCTAGCCCTTGTGATGTATCAGAGCCTTAGGCAAACGCACCCGCACGAGTTACCCCACAGTTTCTTCTCACACCACCTAATTGTGGATTTCTACTCAAGGCTTTACCAGATCAAGCCGCCAAACTAATAATGAAGCATAATTTAACCATCAGTACTAGCAAGCTTCATGGTTGCAATCCATGAACCTCAAAGCAACGATACGGACCGAGTTCAGAAACAGTGCACTCTGGCTAGCTCCGTTACTGTTGTTCTTGAACCTCAAATAATCTCTTGTGAGGTACAACGAAAGAAGACCTGGTAAATGAACTTCCGGAAAAAAACATTAGAGGTGACAGGTGGTTTATTACCTAACTATATACCTTCCAAACTTATGAACCAACTACTCGTGGATAACAATGATTTTTGTGAACTGTTTATCTGGGTGGGGTATGTAAGGCTAACTTACATAAGAGAGTGACGAACCAAAATGTTTCAGCTTAGTGGGTACTAAATACAGAGAGGCTTAGGAATTCTCGAAAAACGCAAGAGGTCTCACTAAGTGCGGGCAACCAACAAACGTACAGATAAAATCAACATAGAACCTTAATTTGACCGGAAAGTTGGACTGCTTCATCCTTACACGTGATCAGTCCTGAGCATATTTAAGGTGTCTTTATCAATTGCACATTACTTAAGCTAAGCATTCTTCTAAAAATATTGAAAAGTTAAAAACACCTATCTGACTCATATAAAGCATTCAGGTTCTTAACGTAGTTGTCTTACTGATTAACCACTGTTATAAATCACTTGAGTTTTCCTACTTTTGATGCGGGATTTGATTTGATATATAAATTTAATGTAGAAAAAGTAGGGATGATTCCGGAGACTGTTATTTATTGAGACGGGATAGTTTCAAATGAAAAGCTCTCATGGCCACACAAGACAGCCATACTGTTCCAGTATTAACCGATTAAATCAAAGCGTCAGTTTAGATGGGAACCGAGACATTAAATCCTCAGCTTCACGTGATCAACTCATTGATTGGTTTGAACGCTTCGGACACTCTGACGAATGACGCAGTCTCTGTTCACACCTTCGGAATGTTTAGCCCTTCTGGCTGTATTTAGTGATGCCTGCAAAGAGGTCGAATTATTGTCGAATATTGGAAAACATAATTTCACTTCTCAAAATAGATCATCTGGGTGTGCACAAACTAATCAAGACACGTTGCTCACAGAACTGAACAAAATATTCTTCCAGACTTTGCTACGCTATGAAAAATCCAGACGTGAAGACTACCTGGAGCTGCCGGATGGCACATTTCGTAAACTGAACGAACATGAGAGTATCAAAGTTAAATATCTGCAAATAGTATCCCGAGTAGCTTCAACCTTGCGAAACTTGCTGATCGAACTTGATGAGAGTGGTACATTCACTACTTTGGAAAAGTACAACAATCAAGAACAATCAGAACTAGACAAGCTGGCAACGTTTGTCGGATCTGCAGCGGAAAAAGAACAAGAGCTGGCCAGGTTGCAAGAAGACGTACAAGCTTTGCAAATGGACATCCAGAAGGAATCCGTGGAATTTGCTGCGACTTTGAGAAATCTTAAGCATGAATTCCAGGAAGTGAGAGAAATGGCTAAGATGGTCCTGCAGTACAAATCCAAAGAATACACAACCGCTTTACATGAAAAAATGGCAGCAAAAACCGGCAATCTAAGGGAACTTACTGACAAGGTGGAGCGTGTAAAAGCCGTAATTGCTCAATCAACACGAGTAAGTGAAGAGACAAACTGTTGGCTCTATTCGGATATTACAAAGAAAGTAATGCTGTCCGAACTAATCCCGCAGAACGATCTTCCACTTAAAGTTTCTCAGCGTCTTGAGCAGATACGAAAACAACTTGAGGACCACAAAGCCTTGCACGTCAAGTTGCAAGAAGATTACGAAACATGTGATAACATTTTGCGCGTTGATCAGCGCGAGAAAGACGCTATTCGACTGAGAGAAGAATATACCAAGCGAGTTATAATGTCCGTCATTCAGATTCAGTCCTGGTGGCGCACAATGGTTGCAGTACGTGGGATTCGCCTGCGCAGGAAACGTAAGGGGAAGAAGAGCGCGAAGTACAAAAAAACTACTGAAGAAGATAAACCGACTGAGACAGCTACATAGGGCCGACTATATAGGGTGTAGTATGACGCGATTAATTGCGGGTTACGTAAGCTTCTTACCACAGAGGAAATACTTACTTCCTAAGATATCTACGGAAAATTTCGTTGACCAACTTTGGATGACCGTCGAGTACAGCCACTATTCAACATCATTCTTGGCAGTAAATCCATCTTTTTTGTTAGGTGAGTGAACGGGTGCTCTTTCAGCATTTGTTCAGGAAGGGTGAGAAAGATTCTTACTTTCGGAATATATCTGTGCTTGTTTGGTTATACAGCTAGAATTTTGTTGAAAAAATGTCTCTGAAAATACATAGCAAACGCATAGGAATTTCATGTGCAATGTGGAGGTAAGTGAGTCTTGATTAAATTCGTCCGGTTAAAAACCGTCGAACCTAGTGTCAACCTGCACAAAGAACAGGCAATACTTCAATGTGATACGCTTGAAAGAGAGCCCATGTTGGTTTCCCGAATGTCGAACCAAGGTACAAAGTCCTCTTCCATATTCACCTGTATTTTCATACAATCCCACCATGTCGGCACAGCTATCCTATGATGCAAATTCGAGACATACCGTAAACTTTTGTTAGTCTTACTGGAAATTAACAGCACACGGCAGATTGTGAACCTCTGGGCAGAGTGAGGTACGGCAGTGAAGCGTCAGTGTTGAACACTGATGTCATGCCGTCGATGATGATGATGATGATGATGATGATGATGATGATGATGATGATGATGATGATGATGATGATGATGATGATGATGATGATGATGATGATGGGCAGAGTGAAATCCGCAACATTCAAAACAAAAAGACAGAAGGCTGCTCGGCGTAGCTGAACTCCGACCTAAAAGTGGCATTTTGCGCAGAAGTGTCACCTGCTTTCCCGAGTGACGATTACTCAAAGGAAGGTCGATACGAACTGTCGGAAAACGGACTACAGAATCTGTGTTGCCTTTATCATGTCTCGCCAGGGTTTCTTCAATACAGCTTGAAATATGGATAGAGCCTTATTCCACCCACTTAACTCACACCTAATAAAAGTCACTGGTGTTGGGCTCTGAAATCATTCCATTACATGACTATGGTGCAACCTGAAGGAAGCAGGAGAAGTGACCTACTACGAAAGTGCCCAAGCCTAGACAGAGGCAATCAAGAAGCCAGTGTTCGGTTATAACTATAAATCTTCTGAATAAGAGCTATGCCCAGAAAACGAAATGAATAAATTATCTGAAACTTCAGCGTTTCCACGCTGAGGACGTTAGTCTTGGCTTTCGGTGAGAATGTCCATGTCACTGCTATCTGCTGTGTGCACTGCGCCATCAACGCATGCACATACTAGCGAGTTGAGCGGTACTGCATCGTGAAATTAACCGAGACATGGTTGGAAGCGACCCATAGTACGGCCAGATGGTGACCATGTGATGAACATTTTTGCCAAAGATAGTCGCATTTGAATACCAACTATTGCTGTGTTTTGAAGTTGTCTGGATGTTGAAAAGCTGATGGTGAATACCTGCCTCTCCAGAGTTTCAGACGGTAATAGTGGAACCTGCAGGAGTAGAATAGTGTCTATTAGATAGCGAATTCAGCCGAATAATTCCCGGTCTGCTTTTATTTGTTTGCTGGCTTATACCTACTCCTGTTTGTCTACCGCCACCAAGCCCCCAGTATCGGCTTTTCCCTGTCAACATTATGCACTGAAGGTAGCTCAAGTACTACATCAGACATGCTAATGTTCACCAGGCTTCACAGTGCCAAAGATAATGTTTGTAAAAACCGTTTTGGGTCTAGGTTGTTTCGATTTTTGAGCTTACGAACCGTGTACTATGCAGTGGTTTAAGCTGCTACAGTTCAGTTCACTGACTATAAGGGGTGAATGGGAATGATGGCCACGTTTTGGAGGCGATTGCTCCATGGCTCAATGAGGATCTGTCTTTCCCTACGACAGGAAGTGAGGGTAACCCAGTGCAGGCAATAGCTTTGGTTCTGCGTGACAACCACATCTGCCAGGGTCACTAACAACTGGTTTGTCTCGTCCCGCGATCCTGCATCAGGGGACTCGCGACTCAGTCGACTGATGAGGGGTTCCATACTTTGCTGCTAAGTTATGAACTGACCTCAACTAGATCGTCTCCATTCGATACAACACGTTGTGCTGCGCTGTATATCGATATTAAAAGGGATTTTGTTCATACCAGACAGCGCTGGTATAGGCTATTATCAAGAAGTTACAAACAGCCAGAAGCACGAACGGACGACTTTTGCAAGTGAGAGAATAGATCTCCTTTAGTCTCATCATGGCATTTCGCATCGTTCGGTTTTTCCCTACAGTCTTTTCATCACTTTGCTGCAACGAGTCAGCTGATATTCTTGAAGCTGGTTCCTTATCCAGAGCAAAGCAATAATCATTAGGCTATTACGAACAAATCGAATGTCTGTTCGCCGTTTTCCAGTGGTACGTTTCACACCTGCTTACACTTCTCTGCTGTTTTTTCTTAATGTGCTGACACGTGCACCCTTAGTGGCATGAAGTCAGTCAACAAGTTGAATAAGTTTAAACCAACTGCAAGCAATCACATATTGTGCCCTGTTACCGAGTGGGCCTAGTCCTGAACGTTAATCGAGTCTGATTCTGTTACATTGGGTGTTACAAATAGTTGATGCCATGCTGTGGCGCTCATTAAATTTGACTGAGCCGGATGACAGATGCAGGAGCCTGGGTCTGGTGCCTAAAAACAGGAAAACCAACGTATGTGCGAGACAGAGCCACAGGTGACTCAACTTGCCATAGCCACTAACGCGCGTCAGAAATGTTGGCTCTCGTCTATTCGTGGGCAGTCCGTCTTACGGGCACGAACACCAGATGAAGCGCCTGATACCCGACGTTCACATGCACAAAAATTTCAACTCATGTAGCCATTGCTACTCTGACTTGAAACTATTTTTGCCACTGAAGTAATGCTATTTGGAAACCCGGAAAATCACGAACTTATGTTAAATAAATAAATAACGTGTTCTAAGTGTGCATAGGGTAAGTATTATCAAACTGGATACAAATTTAAGAAGGAATCTAGATTTAACCGATACGTCATTGCGGAAAGGTACACGTCACACTGATTTTAGATGCATGTAATCATGCTTGTACGACGAATGTTCTCCCTGAAGCAACATCATTCATTCCGTCCATCTTTATCCGTCTCTTGTTAGGTCTTAACAAGCACTCACGGATGATACTGTGTACGGGACGACCACCACAAATGAGTCGGCTGGTTCAGTTATTCGGTGAACTAAAAATGGATCGACCTTAAAACAGACTGATGCTCAAAGCGAATCGCTAACCTAGAGAAATCTGCACTACATCACAGACTAAGTACTTTGCTATTAGGCACAAACATGAACTGTCGCAGGTCTCATCAAGCAACTCAACAATGGGCTGACAGATGTGATGACTTATTCAAACATACATTGGAATGATGTTCCCTTAAATCGTGGATAACTCTATTTAGATGAGATATTTTCTTCATGTGCACACTGTAGCTTAAGGTGGATTGGATAAGACAAGCGAGGAAAACGAATGTTCGTATGTAATTGCGAGAAACTTACCCAAGTATCCCTAACTGTAAAGATAATGCTACCAGAACATTACAGTTGGCTCTTGAAGGATAGTTTTATCTTTGGTTGTGCTCATTTACGTTCCATTCTACTCTTACTCATTAACGCCCAATTCAATAAACTGTATCAACCGTTTACCTTGGAATTTACTACCAAAGAAGCTCCATGATGTCGTGATACTCCAGTTAAAGTGACGGAGCAGAGAAAATTGTTTCGCTCTCCTTTCTCTCCCCAAGAATTTTGCTAAAAAACAATGAGGATAAAATGTCCCTGTTGCAACTGCTGGTTTACTGATGATGATGACTTGGAGAAAGAGCTACCAAGAAACAGACTGTAATTAGGTGTTCGCGAGGGTGCACAAACCTGCCTTAATTTGATCGAAGAAATCCGAATATCGGGAACGGTCGTTGTCATCTCAGGTGTTCACATGATAAAGCTGACTAGAGCACCGTCCACATTATAGTGAAATCACACTTAATATCTGCTTGTTTCGGAGGACATCTTTTCAACGATCTTCCTTCTGGGCGTACACGAGTTTGGTGTAAGCTTCCAAAAAATGACGGGGTATAAAAGGCGTATCCGTCGAGGCGTCGCTGAATACTGTCTACAGGAGGGGCTTACTTCCAAGGTTTCTTTGATAGGGCTCCTCTATCTATGGAGAACCATCATCTATAGGGAACCAGCTCCTGACTGATTAGTTATGCTGCAATCTTCTGGTGAGAAAACGTCGTCTAGGAAGGAATTCTCGGTTATTATAATCGCCTTTTCATAATTAACAAGGGAAACACAGCAAACCATCTAAGCAATGTGCCTCAAAAGAAAGGCAGCTGTCATGAAGAAGCCATATGCTCGTTCCCTATCAGCCAATATTCAGTGTGAAACTCACTCAAATAATGGTAAAATCCAAGGGGATGCAGAAGCGTCCTTTCGGTAGAATTGGCCTCCCTTCGAAACGACCATTATGTCTGGGTAAGATATCGCTTACTTGTGCCCAAGATTTACCCAAAGACCATGAGCCTACACGTGTAAGTTTGATTCCGACAATGAAGTCCAAATCTTATTGAGCAGAAAAAAAGCTTGGTCGGTGTAATGGGACCGCCATTTCATTTTTTTGTGACAACTAATCATTCTTTTTTCGATGTGACACACCGTTATTCATTTCTTTGAAATACCTCTTTGAAGTAGCCCTAGCTTCTCAAATCCGTGGTTCCATAAATCTTCGTTTTTTTCATCCAAATATTCTCTCAATACTTTAGGTGTATCAGGCACTGGTGTGGATCATAGAGGTTTCTCATATTGTGAGCAGTGTATATTTATAAAGGCTATCATATGACTGTGCCATGTTTTCCGGACGGAGTCCGTTTTTCCACCAAGAATTTGCTCGTGCGGTCTTAAGCTCCATAAAACGCGAAATGCAGTGCAGAAAGTAGTGATATGTTTGCTCTCTTGTTCTCTTCTACAAACTAAGGTTTTTAGATTCAGTGCCCACTACTTCACTTTACTTTTTTAAAAAGTGAGCACTAATTCCTTCATCTGGCAGTTGGAAGTTGGACAAGACTTCATTTTTCAAAATAAAATGCCGCATTAATACAGAAATCTGTCATTTTGGTTGCATTGTCAGACGATAGTGCTAACGGGCTTCTTGAAAGCAGTTCTCAAGGTTTAACCCCCTAGGGACTTGCTATCCTTTGGGTTTATTTCATGTACGCTCATTAATTGCAACCACTAGTCCCACGTACGTTTCAGGCGAGAGTAACTTTGTCGGGCAACTGATTTACCATCAATACCGCCTAAACTGTCTCTCATCACTCGGACTGTCCTATTGAGCCGCATGTCCTCAGGACTTCATAAGCTTACTAAATAATAGGCACTGACAGCATGACTGACTGTTACTTAGGCAACATGCATACGAAAAGGAGAATTGCCGGAGGCAATAAACAATGCCGCTAATACAATTAATTAGACTACTAGGAGGCTTGTGTTCTTACCTGATTTGGCTCGTTGAGTATTTTGGATTATTCTACGTGGATGTATCATTTATTGTGGCTGGGGAATATAATAAAGCCGAGCAAATTAAATTGTTTTTCTGACGGATTAGTTACAGTTGCTTTTGCTGTATGAGAATGTACCTTGCACGTGGGATGGTGTGTAATCCATCAACTGGCAATAAATTAAACTTTTCAGTAGGAAAATGGAGGCTTATCCTGCAGTTACTGGGGGTTATGTTGCTAATCCTTGTCTACCGACAACAGTGCTGTTTCCTGTTCAAATCCACTAATGATGGCATTTTTGCGACGAACGGGACACGATTTGGAAACGCAAAGTTAAGGTGGCGGCAGTGCGTTCCAGGACTCACGTGATTTTCCAAACACACTTTACACTCTGCTTCTTACTGAAGTGTTCTACTGTCAAAGTTGTATAGCGTTCAGCTTTAGCACCCTTCCGGTGCCTAGCTGCCATGCCACCTGAAAGAAGCACGAGGGCTGGGATACTGCCAGGTTGCCCAAGCCTAGACAGGGGAAGTCGGGTGGCGGGGGTCGGATTCGAACCACGGACATTCCGGTCAGTAAATCCGCGCTCTAACCACTTGGGCGCTCAAAGATGTATGGCAGTTAGATATCAGTTTCTACCAATATTGCGGTGCTTTGAATGATAATTCTGCACCTATCAACATCTAAGGATGAAACCAGTACTACTGACCTCCAACAGGACTAATTATGTCCATACCTATGCATCCTCGGAGGAAATGGGCCTCACGATATGTTTTCCACAAACTGGAGGCAGGGTTGAGATTGAGCAGTCAACTTAAAACTGTGTATTGGAAGTTGAAACATTTCCGTTATTTCAACCAGAATTTCAGTGGTTTTGCAACCCTGATTATGTCTAATATCCAGTTCGCTTCAGCTTTTCCGTAATTCGTTTCTGCGCTACTTATAGATATTGGGACTCATGATTTTTCTTTCCATGGATAAAATCTTTAGCAGATATTTTTTTAGAGAAAAGGGGTGCATCCTTACCGGAGGTGGGGAATCACATGGAAATCGGGGACGAATGACCGAAGAATTAATTAGCTTATGATTGAACAACTTGTGAACAACAACTTATGGACAACTTATGAACAACTTATGAACAACCTATGAACAATAACTTATATGAACAAATTATGATTGAACAACTTCGCAAAACGAGTCGTTGTAGGAAACTTCTTTGTTCAAATATCTCTAGTAGTGTGGTAGCATACTAGACATCGTGATATACACTCACGAATGACAGCGCTATTCCTCTGTTCTGGTAATCTAACCCCACGTTTAATTTGGTTACAGCACATCATCATTATCATCATCAAAGACAACAACATCAATGTTGGCACTGATGCTTCACCGCCGTGTTAATTAAAAGAAGAGAAAAAGTGTGGGTGGGGGAGAAGACCTAGTGCTGGCCTATGTCAAGCGTTCTGAGTGTCTACACCTAAAACCGCTCAGTCAGACATTCCGGTAAGAGACTGACAGCACGAACGCCACTGATATCGATCGGCCGCCATTTCTTGCAACGTCTCCAGCCAAGCACGGACGGGGTCACGGGGCCCCCATCCTGGAGGGCGTACAACACCAACAACACCCAAACTCTCCGTGATCTCCTTCACGCCTTTCTGCTAAGTCATCTGCTGTCCACCTCGTGGTTTGCACCACCCTGAAAGAGGCACGGAGAACAACACTAGTCTCTGTATACGGTGTTTCGGCATGCATAGCAGATGACCGAGCCATCATAGTCGATGATACTGGATGTTTTTTTCGGATTGTGGTGCATACAGCACAACCAAATACCCGTTTTCTAATCACCTCGTTACTAACACGATGACGTCACCCAAAACAAGCCACTCTTCTTGGGCACCGGTGATCGAAAGCGTGGAGATGCATCACATGATATGTCCACAGAGGCCATGTCTCGCGGTTTACTAGGCGATATTCTGTATGCGCGTGCAGACGGTACCAGTATCCGCACAATGCTCTCAGCTGCAGAACCTTTACAAGTGGGGTGAAACTTTCTACGCCGGAATGTTGCATTTTATTGCTTATGTGCTCAAACCAAAAAGCGTCTTAATATACGTTCATATTTTGGCAGCTCACCAAATTTCATTGTTCACTAAAGCGACCATGCCTCTGGCTGAAAAGTCCTGTGGGACAACTTTCTAGCACCGCTGAGACTCCAAGACGCTTAAATGGGACTTAAACGTTTACACTGGTACTTTCAACCTAATTGTCCGATCACTTTAGTCCATCAGGGACACGTCACAACTTTCAAATTTTCAATTCATTTGTGCGAATACCGAACGCCCGCCCAGACATTAGTGAGTTGACACGTTTGAAAATTCAAACGCAGTTCTCCTATCCATAGGGGATGCCCAGCCGTCTATTCAAGACCCAACGTCAAGTGATGTATATTTTTAGGAAAGGTGGTTTCCTTTGCCCCCGACCAACAAACTTGTGAGACAGGATTACTTGGCTTCGTTTTTTTAGTGGGACCGCTTGGAACGCAGATATTTGACAATTCCAGCAAAGCATACGCAGACGAATGTACCTTGTCATCGGCTGCGACTTCTAATGCTAGCACATAGTGCGTATGCTACTATATCTAGCCACTGACTGAAAAGACCTGGTATGAATCTTTACTGGCGGATACTTCACTCGGTGGGTTCGTACGTGGATCGCTATTGAGTTTGGTTAGATCCGGTCTAATGATAATCCTCATTATGGATGAAACAGTTGTGCACTGTCCCAAGGATGGAAGATCGATTAAAGTGCCATGCGCTGGTTTATTATTTTTACAGTCACTCATTAAATCTTGTTGTTAACTGTATATAAACATCTAACTTAGTGGTTGATCAGAGAGTCGTTGATCTGTTCGCCGAGCTTCGCAATCGGCTTCCAAACGTTTCGTCCCCAGTCAGGGAGACATCGACGGTGCGCAATCGACAAGAGGGAAGACAGACTACAACGCAGCACAGACCGGTAAAAGACTAAAAGAAAACACACTCAAAACTCCCCAAAGCATCCCTCCAACGAACCAAAAGGATACAGGACATCCAGACCACAATGCAGTGCAAATCACGATCGGGCCAACAACACTTCAAGAAAGGGATGTGCAAACAACTGACGATATCTCCTTGACTGTGGACGAAACGTTTGCAAGCCATTTGCCAGGTACAGCGAACAGATCAACGATCAACAGATCAACCACCAATAAACACACCCGAGCTACCGGTACTTTGACACATTGACAAAACACCCGAATGTAATCACAGGGTCACACTCACCTTACTCAGTCGGCATATTTTCTCTTCAACTGTGCAGAGCTTTCTGGAGGAAGCGATAAAATTAGTATTTGCTGGTTTGAGGCCTTGTGCCAATTGAATGAGGGTAACCCAGTCAGTCACAACTCACCCAAAAGTAGACTGCTTTCAAAGTAGAACAGTTGACCAGCCTGATTTTTGGCTTCTGACTCATGGAAACCGTGTGCGGTATCAGTCCGAAAAGGAGAACAAGCACAATGACTATTACAGATTAATCACCATTTATTACAAAAGCACGCGACAACCCGCCACAAAAGCAAACATTCTCCAAGAAACAGAAACCGAACCATCTCCAGGATGTTGGTTGTCGCTCTCTGTATGCACAAGGTCGGTCATTCTTTAATGGCCGATAGAGATTTTCTGGTTTATATTGCCCAGTTCAGCTGTGAGTAAAAAGTGCCCCAGATACATTTTTATATGGTGAAGTCCACATACGAACGAACGCTTGAGCTTTCTGTCATTGAGGGCATTATGCTCCTCGTCGGGGTATTAACAACCAATAAACCACTTGAACAGAAATAGCTGGTATAATATAAGGGGTTCGTTCACTTATTGCTCAATCGGCTTAAAAGTATTTCACGCAACATGTTGGATTCCATACAAAGTTAACGTTTTGTAATTGTAAATTATTCTTTTTTTTAATTTACAGCGGAAATGTCGAAACGAAACCGTAAAGAATACCCCCCAAAACTCGCCTTTTGTTTCTGGGTACTGGAGGGACGTGTTTAAAGAACTACGGCAAACATTTACTTTTACATGCTGTATTTAGTCTGATGAATTACCTGCAAATTAAGTTAGAACTGCTGGTTCAATAACAATGCACTTGAAGACGGTGGATACTTGGCGGCTGGGGTAAACAGGTGGTCTAGCTTCACTGCAGCACGTCGCCGAGGTTTGGATAAAAGTGGCGAGTAACAATGTGGTCTGATTTGGCGGCACACTTTCTGCATGGTATGTGCTGAAAAAAGGCGTCCAGCTCATTTCCCATCCATGATCAGTACTAACTCTCACGCACGGGACGTGTGTGCCTTATTATCTATCAACTATTCGCACCAGCTGGATTGCCATAAAATTGCCTCAGAGTAACTCTAGCCTTTCCTGAAAACGGACGCTTTTCCGCCGAGTTGTGACCAGTACCCATCATTGGTGTTTCGTAAACGGTTTAGGTGCTACGCACAAAAGAAGACCGTCCAATGATGCGTGTTTCTTACAGATTTCCGACAGCAGGGCTACCCTCAAATGCATCGATATTTCCTAGTGACTCAGTGTTCTCTCAAAAGACTACACAAATATCTTCTCGGAATTAACTTTAAAACTGGAGTCGATTGCAAATATCTCCCAGCTACTACCCTGAAAGCTCGTTAGTGCTAGTTCATCTCACCAAGTGTATATCATTATGATACTCAGCGCTGAGATGCCTAGCGAATCAAACACACCGACTGTCTACTCGTCACATTTGAACTTACGAACCTGATAACGATACAGCTGACTGTATGAAACAAACTCTGCTGGTGAGTTGCTCTAGATTAATACACGGTACTAGTTGGTTCCTCAGTCCTGTGCTGTCAGCAAGAATTATTCGGAGTCCAAGCACAAAAAGACGCCCGACGTTGGATGGAATGCTCCCCAATCAATACAGGGTGCTGCGCCTTGAGAACTGAGTGGCGGTTCCTTCTATCCTGTGCGATCCTGTGGTAACAGACCTACGATTTAGTCTCCGTTAGCAAAACGACTGAGACGCGTAACATGAGCCTGATGAACATTAGTTTAATAAATCAATGAATTCACGTAATAGGCGTTTTTATGGGATAACAATGAGGTAACCTGATCCAGGAATTAATTTCAACAGAAGCCCTTCCCCTCCAAAACCTTTACCGCGGTACAGAAAAATCTAGGCTTAATTGCAACCTTCTCTTCTGGCACCAAAACAGAGCGACTAAGACTGCCGAGATTATTTAGCCCAGAATTTCGGCATATTGCGTTCCGGAGGAAGGTCGGCAAGATCACACCGACCAAACGCATGCATGCCGGTACAACCGTTGATAAGAATAATGCCCGTTCCATTTACCAAATACGATTTTCCCCGTAAGTGAAGCCAGTGCATGCTGAAAAGCATGGGAATGCGGGGCCGCTGATTCGTGCACCTCACTAAACTACAAAGCATCCCAAACCCACGGCCTCTAGGCTAATAGTTTGAACGTTTAGATGTTCAGTCACTGGCGGCTGGAGGCTGTCTGAAATTTAAGCTCTTTTGTTGATGTAGGGCAGTTATAGCATCAGATCATGATTTTACAATGCACTCTCCGTAAACAACATTGACCCACCTTAACAAACCCTGTTACTGAAGGCTCATCCAGAGCCGTTTTCAACGGATATCTGCTCATTTACATAAATGCCGTAAGGATAAAACTTTATATCTTGCGAGGCGCATCCAGGTCCATCCAGATGAATGGACGGCATCCTCACGAAGGTGTCAAAGGGGGACCTCTGGGAAAAACCAAACAGCAAGCCTTCCGCACGGAAGTACAGCCACCCGGACCAGAACAAGGTAGTCCCTGATTGGCTGGAATAAGGGCTTATCATAATGGAAACTTTGTAGCTCAACGCCTCTAGCTCCATCGTAAAGTTGATTCTGTAACTGCATCGCGGATGGCGTCCCTATATAATGAACGTTCTTCTACTCAATCGTCTCTCGTATGGAAATGCAGGACGCAAACACCGCTATCACTAATTGTCTAACTGGCACAATCAAGGTGGTTTTCTAGTAATGTCGTTCACTCATGTACCTTCTTACCATCTTCATATAGGTGCCACGATTAATGTTTCGTCTTCTAGACGGATAGCCTCTTCTCGCCACCAGTTGGGAACCACGTCAAAGTGATCACACCGTATATGCACATCCTTCGAAAAGAGCGACCGAACCCAGGTGATTCGCCGATTTTACATCAATGAAGGGACCTTCCAAGGCTCAGAAACCTAAGGTCGTCTCTCAAGTAATCCCATCAGGTAAACACTTTAGAAAGAATGTCTCAGCCAAGCAACAAATTTTTTTCTGAAACGCAGAGAAGCTAGCAGACCAGTAACAATGCCGTGATAAAATTGGCATATCATTGGCGCTGTCTATGTGATTAACCAGACGACCCTCAAACGGTCAGTCGGAATTAGGACCTCTAGGTTCAGTGAAGAAACAGTATTAATAAGGTTTTCCGGGTCTAGCGACAATTTTCAACTCCCTCTTCCATCCAGATAGCTTCGTTGGTACCACTGAAAACGAGCAAAATTTGGATACGTCATGCGAGTTTTTGGAAAGCATTCGACATGAGCCCTGCAGAGCTCTTGAAGAACTCTGGTGATCCCGTGAAACCACACTACTGGTCGGTCTCAATCATGCGCTGCTAGTGCTCCAAAGTTGGAGACAGCGGATAGTTTGTTCTCAAGTCGAACTGCCGGCAGTTTCAGCTAGGAATCAGCCGATGAAGGCACACTGTCATTTAGTTTAATATTTACTAACCCAAGGTCTCCGAGACCTTAAATGGCTTTTCCTATGATGATATTGTTATTAGGGCTTAAATGTTCACATTTTATTCGTCGTGCGATGTCACGGCTTGCTAGAATTTTTCGTAGCATTCCTTTTTTATCCGGGCATTCCTGAAACCCGGTAGTAATCACTGATCAAGCGTCAGTGAATACACCGGAATACAGAAGCGGGGGTTAAAAAGCCATCGCCTTATATCTCTAACATGCTTTGCCCATAGAAGCTCTCTGTCGCTGTCAACCGTTCAGAGTACCAGCTATAAACAGCACATGAATTTTGCGTTGCTTCATGCAGCTACAGATTTTGTCCCCGAAAATGTGACAGCAGTAGAACTGCAGTCCGGCATTGAAGGCATTCTGATAAACGGTAATTTTGTATGGCACATTGTTTGGAATGAAAAAGAAATTAGGAGGGTACGGACAGAATATGATAATTTTGTTGCGAGGACATCGCGTACTGCTTGAGTAATCCATGCCTTTCACTGTGATAAGTCATTGGAGACTCCAGCCCCTGACCCTCACTCAGTGCAGGGGTAAGAAATAATAATCCTGCGGTGCACGCTTATCTCCGGCGTGTCAAATACATTCACCAGCCAGCGTTACCCATGGTACATGAGCAGCTCATATAACTTGGGGGATTTGGCTTCCCTCAAGATTATTCGACATACGTCGGCACTCCTAATCTAACGTTTGGACCGGAGACACCGATGGACAAACACTGACGACTTTTGTATTTTCTCTGTCGGCAGAGGTCACTTTTTTCATCCATAAGGCAGCATGGATCACTGACGCTGTGTAAACTGTGCCACCAACAGGCAAACTGCCGTCACACCGACGCCGTAGGGGTTGACAGACCACTTTGACGTCCATGACCGTAAGGGTGATCTCGTCTTTACTCAATCCACTGGAACCTATGCAGCAGTTCAGGTAAACGAATTCCTCTGCCGCGTCGATTAGCTTGTCCGTAAGCATGAGGTTTGCGTCTGTACCCACCATTATGTAGTGGCACTTGACAATTCGCAGGTTTTGAGCTGATTCAAGACCGTGCGGCAGACTTATTTAGACCATCCAAATCAGTTTGGGACTTTAGACAACATGGACCAAGTTGTCCGAAATATTCCGCACGCCTAGTCTCTGTTGGCAAACGTCCCAGTAGAATGTCGACTCTAAAAGTTTCTGTGCCGGGCAGATAAACTTCAGGAAATATTTCAATTACAAAGCTATAGGGCGATGTTGTGAGGAACCACACTTGAATTAGTTAATTGGAGCGAAAGCTTGCTGCATTCAACTCAGCTAGCGTGTGTCCTTTTCAGGGATAAAATCTGCGCGGAACACGTACAGTATCTGGTGCAATGTTGGTAAGCTTTTAATACAGCATGAAGATATACATTCGGGAGAAACCAGGGCCACTTTATTCGTCATCTGGAAGCTGAAAAGTTTAATACTAAGCAATTCCGCTTTCCTGTGGGATATTTCAGCCAACCGATTTGTTTGAGTCCGTTACTTCATCATTAGTGAGAGGCCTTGATATTAGGATCGCCAGCATGCCTGCGAGTGAGCTCTGTGGCACTATAAAATACTTTATTGAGGTATGCTTTTTGCACAAAAATTGGTCACAGAACTAGGGCCACAGTTTCAGGTGTTGTTGAATCATATGTATACTCCAGTCAGTCCATAGCGTTTTATGTATTTTTGCGCAGTAGATGATTTTTAAGTTGGAGCGCTGGCTCAGCAGCTATACTCACCCTTCCCGCTGGCAATTCACACATTTTGTTGAGATTTCTAGACACCTAAACTAATCGGTACCAGTTCCCTGAAGCGCTTCTGATAAAATAACCCACCCATTCATTATCTCACCCTTCCTTTTGCTTCTAAATACTCGCCACCATGGCGCACAATAAAATAGTTTAACCAATTTCACCATAATTTTAACCACCCATAATTAACCATATATGCATTCCTGCATAAAGTGTTAGCTCAATTTTCAGGTGCCTTAGTCTTCATGCTTACTTTCGTATGCAGACTCTGTTGTGATCTTCAGCATTCGGCTGGAGACTTCTTTGTAAAAGAACCTCCAAGTCGCAAGTCCGTGTGCACATGATGAGTAAAACTCCAATCCTGTATCTTGATTCCCAGGTCTGTTGTGAGGTACTGTACCTAATGTAGCTCATTTTTCTTGTTAGCGTGTTGACAAACATTTTCACATTCGCAATTCTGTTTCATCATCATCAGCGACAGCATGACATCAGTGTTCAACACCAATGCTTCACTGCCGTACAGCCATGACTTATTTGAAAGCCTTATTTTAAAGAAAAGAATGAAGGTGGATGGGGGAGGGACTTAGTGCTAGCTTAACACAATCATTCCGAGGTGCCTACTCCTCCAGACATTCACTCAGGCAATCTGGATAGAAACTGACAACAAGAAAGCCACTGACATCGGTTGGCAGACGTATCTTGTAGTGCCTCCAACCAGGCCACCTGTGGGTGGCATACCTTCGGGCATGATCATGCGTTTACAGTCGGAATGGGGCATGTGACTGGGGGATTTGCCGCTAGTAGGGATTCCGCGAAATGGGGACAACGTTATGAACAGTGAGGAGTGTTCGATGAAATAATAACAGGTTTCCTTCGCAACTTGTAGGGGACAATGGGCATGAGGTCCGACGAATTCAAAGACTCGGTCGGTTGACATGAACTAAAACTGGAAAACCACTGCTGGCCACGAGTGACCTTGGGCATTTGAGTAAATGGCCGGAGTCACAACGAGATAAAGTGGGCCAGCGGCTAGACGCACAATGCATTTTTCTGCAAAATCCCTGCGGGCGACATAAGAACTTTAACGTCAAAACGTTGCACTTCTTTGCATATACGCGTAGACTGAAAACCCCCCTCATCTGTCGTCATTTCTTTGCGACTTGTTTTAATCGACGTCCTCTGAAAATTACTGGCGCGCATTCGGCCTTGAACTTCCTCTGCTATGGCTTTGGAAGTGGGTTTCTTTGAGAAATTTGTGGGTGTATCGTTTTTGTCCTTCACGGCATTTGAGAAGACTTTAAATAAATACATGAAGGATAACTTTGCGGTATTTGTGCGTTCATCCAGTAATCGAAGCACCAACGCTATTTTGCTTTACGAATGGGTGTACTACAAATGCAGCAGTCGCCCTTCAAGACCAATGGAAACCCGTGGAATCCGAAGAAGCTAGTAAGGCGAGCGTGTTTTCTAGTGAAAAAAAGTACGCAAAGCACCAGCTGTCTACGGAGGCAAAGGAACCAACTGGCAGTGACGTTTTATTTTCTTGAACACAACCACAAATTGTCAAAGTTTCTGAACGATCGGCTTCCAGATAATCGACGCCTAGCCGGAGACGAGTGGGGCACATGCAAGGCCCTGCTGAAATATCGAACACCATCATGTGAGTTGCGGCATTTTGTGGCGGATGAATTTGGAAAGATTCTTACCAACTACCGCCGGAAGTATCGACCGGCTATGCTGAGTAGGTGCCGCATAGTTGGGTTTTAATGTGACAAATGATAGGCCTTCGGTCCTGGCAAAACCTCAGGAGACCGGACTCGTCTTCGTGTGCCAGTAAGAGGAAGGTCACTATAGCCACACATGTTTCTCCCGATGGCAGCAGATAGCGTTATTCCGACGCTTTCCAGATGTAGTGAATGTTGACGGAACGCATGGAACAAATCGCCCTGGGTAAGTTTAATAAAGCATCTAATATTCGGCATGTAGATATGAACTGTACACATTCTTGATAACGGATGACATGGGAACTGGTCGTCCGGTTATGTATGCGTTCTTAGATAGCGAGCAGTTTGCTCACATGCGTAAACTGTTCGGGTTATTCAAAGAAATGATGGGCGAAGCTTATCCCGTCAGGACTTTTGTAATGGACAAGTTGGCGGCGCAGATGCGTGCGGCAAGAGCCGTGTTCGGCTGTGACATTATGCTTTGCTAAATTCATGTCTAAAAAGCCATCAGGAAGCACGTATGTATCATTTATTATCCATGTATTTTTGGTCGTAGACACATTGTGCGAACCGCCGGCACATATTTCACCGCATGGCTTGCCTGGACAATGCTGTAGGTAGGTTTTATGTTCATCATATTACAAGCACACAGGTTCCGACAAGGTCTACGGCTTCTGCGCCGAACCGATCCACGATTTCTCTCCCATCTTACGGCTCGCTGGTTGTACATCGCCCGAAAATGGGCCATACACGCACAGTCCGGAATGGTTCATTTCGGTAATGTGACCAACAACCGACTGGAGAATGCAAACATTCGCCTTAAAGATCAGGTGCACCACTCCGACACGTTGGAGCATGCCATTCAAAAGGTGTCCCGGCACGCCGAGTGGCTCATGCGGGAGTTTGAGATGCGTACGTCGTACCACTGAGACAGGCGGCAAATCCTTGAGGGTGGCGACATATGCATGCTCTCTCGTTTTGAGGCACTTGGGTCCGCGAACGCCGCGGCTGCCATATGAAAGTGTCGGAACAAACAAGGTGAGGTCGATCTACGTAAACTAACTTATAGTTTGTGTTGCAAACACCCAGATGCCCCCTTACTGTCGACCCCTGTGCTGGAAAATGCACATGCCCTTTCTATCAGGCGATGTGGCTCCCCTGCGTACACCTGTTCTCTGTATTTCGAGATCAGTCCGTTCCGAGCAGCAAGAACTATTCATCATTGACTTTTTCTTAGCTTGCTTTCCCATCCACCAACGATGGCTGTCAGATTACAACCTACCGGAAAATGGTGTACCCCTTACACTTGTTCCCAAACCATCACCGACCCACTATTCTAAGGAATTCTTACACCCGACTGCAATATATCAGCGACACCGATGTGGCCCTACAGTTTCAAAGCACACCATGATTCTGAGTTTCTAGCTACCATTTCTCCGCATTGCTAATCCCTGCACTCCATCATCCTCACTTACGCCTCTCGTGACGCTGGCCATAAGCCCAATACTCCACGGCCACAAGGCAGAGGTGGCGAGCTTGTTTTTGTTCTAATTGATTGGCAGGATTACGCCAAAACTTCTGTTTCACCAGATCCATTGTTTTGATCCATCATCTTTCGCAATTTGCAGTTTTCTTGTCGAGTGTCAGGCATGAAACCCATTGTCGCCCTCTTCCGTTTTGCTTTTGCCCACCACCTTCAAATTCTGACGTCTACACTGAATATTACCTACTGTTTATGAAACTGTCCCCTTTCCGCGCCGACCCTTGTACCTAGAAACGCCACCAGTCATGCTGTTATCCTGGCTGTAACCTTATAATTATGCCTGACGGCATGCCATAATAATAACCTTGTTCCTAGATAGCGGGTGACTTACCGTCAGGCAATCGAGTTGCAGTCACAATAGAGCACGACTGAGGGGTTGCAGGGATTGCTAGATGGTGGGGATGCTATGATCGGTGGGAAATATCCGATGTAGTCTTGATCACACCTGAACCACGGGAGAAGAGACGCAGGTGTTTATCTTACTTTGAACGGAATATTCCAAGCTGAACCAATAGCGAATCTTTAAGGTTAAGAGGTGGCGGGCGGAAACAGAGCAGAAAAGGGGAAGAAGATGCATCCTGCTTGGTGCATGATGAGAAAACTTCAAATCGCGAAACATGATGATCCAGAAGGACGAATCTTTTGCGATTGCCGGATTGCTACGATCTGTCGGGTCAGTTTGAACCGAGGCTTAAAGCCACCAATAAGACTTATTCGACGTTGGACTGTTGTGCTTACGGCCAAGATCATAAAAGACGAAATGGAGACGATGATGAAGTAGCGGAATCAGTATTACGGACAAATGGCGGCGGGAATCTTATAGTCATGGTGTATGTTAAACTGTAGAGACCCACTAATGTCATTGCTGGAGTGGGGTCTGGAACTAAAATTTCCTTAGCGGAGGGATTTTAGTTGTAACACAGAAGACGGAATGCCAACTTCATAGAAAATGCCTGGCTTTGTGCGGGAGATAGAATGAAAGTCAACGACGTGGTCTAATCCAAAATGAAAGATTCAGCGGGTTAGAATGAACCGGTTTCAGAGGCAGCTGGAACCAGGTAAAGTGCTCGTTCGCAGTTGTAGGTGATGGCGTCATCTCCCACCACTTTAGTTGTCTCTCCGTAAACCGCTCTGCGTCATTCAGTGATGAGAGCATTACAACCATACCCTCCTACCCTGTTGATACCACTGTTATACGTCCCACCCCTACTTACTTGGGCACCCCATCGACCAACCCGCTTTGCAAGAACCAATTGAACATTTCTCCTCGATCGCCAAAAATATGACAAGATCATTATAAAGGATTGCTAATTTTAGACTGTACGTCGCACAGTGAAATTGGTTTCTCGAAAGTTTCAGTGTCACCGCTAGATAATGACAGGTTCATTTTCCAACCTGTAGAGAACATGGCCAATGAAGTGCAGTCGAGTCGTTGCAACCTGAACGCGGCGGGCAACAGTACAGCGGGGAGGAAGGTGCGACAAAGAAGGCATGTTTATTGCGCGAAAAATCACCGCTTTTGTGGAAGCCGAAAAAAGCTAGGACACTGTGCACGAAGTAGGAATAGTTCAACGATGAAGACAGCTGACATGAACTAAAACTGACGACAATTGCCGGCTAAGCACGACCTTCGACAATTGGGTAAACAGCCAAGGTCAAAAAATCAAGAAGAGAGATTTATATGGAATAATTTGAAATAAATGGCAAGTGTATTCTCAAAATATGGTCTAAACTGGAACAAAGTAGACTCACTGGTGTCACAGTTGTGAGGAATTCGGATGTTGGGGATAAATTCGATGGAAAAATAGTGCCTAGTTGTAGGGCGAAACGAACAGCGTATATGAAATTGAATTCGTCGAAGCGGCAAACCGAATTGGCGACAGAAAACCAGGTAGGTCAAATTCGAACGAAGGGTTCCTTGGGTTGGTAGTGCCATGACATCATCGTCCTGATACTTTGTCGTCACACTAACACGGTCGTCAAGCATGCCACACTCGGAGAGAAGGTACACATCTCCATGGCAGCTGGACTTGGACGAGAAGATCGCCACAGATAGAACCTGGTCAGTACAGATTCACGGATAATTTCCGTTTAGTCAAAGGACCACACAAGTGTAGACCGCGGACCAGTCAGATTGAATGAATAACTGTTTTATGAGGCGTTTGCGCAACTACAGCTGAGGTTTGAAGCTCGGGAAGGGGAGGAATAAGGGAGGAATAGGATGACAGAAGAATCGTCTGATGAGTGTCAGGACCCATCGAATGAAACGTTGTCAAAAGAAACAAATCTAGAAGGGGATGGCAGCAAGCTAAATGAAACCATGGAGTAACGAATTGGTTTGATTACCTAGAAACCATGTACTAGGTGGACCATAGTGAGTCTCCGTCGTAAAAATGGGAGCGATGTGAACGGGGACCGTAGACAAGTACTAAGCGGTCAGGAAACAATTTCTGAGATAGTGGATGAGAACCGTGGTTTTGCCGAAATCTACTATGCTAACTTGAGGAATGGTAAGAGTTAAAGTCGCCAGTCACGAAGTCACCTCGGTCAGCTCCAAGAAGCGAATGCTGCATGGCGAAAACCGTCATTAGGCACGAGTTGCGACTGCTTTTTTCAGGAATTAATGAAGAAGCTATATTTTATATGTATACGATCACTTCAGAGAACAAGAAGAACGTGTGTTGTGGGGAATGATGAGGTGGACCCAATTTGGTGCAACACCCCTAAGACGGTGGTATTTCCTTACCTTAGTCGTAGGCCCCACTCAGAACCTTCAGGCTACCTCATGCATATATTTTCTAAACCAAGAGAAAGAACAGTTGTTATTCGCCTGTATTCCTTTATGTTATTTGGTGAACATCGGGATAAGTGTAATCCAGCTACGGACGAACAACAACGGTGCTCATTTATGGTTTTCCTGAATTGAAGACAAGGCCTGGGACCAAGCTCGATAATTGCTATTCCGGGCTGAAATCGCGGAAGCTGAATTCATTATCGCCGCATAAATCTTGCCAGGCGGAAGGAACTTCGGGTTTGCAGATGTCACAAATGTTTGTTGGTTGACAGTGGAGCGTTCCATTATAACTTAGAAAATATGCCAGGACGAACATGTCTTCAAGCGTAGTCAAAAACTAAACAAATCTAGATGACGCACACGACTAATATGCGGCTAGGGGTCCACTATATCTAATTAGTTGGCTAAATGAAACCTAAGTCAGTCATTGCGGACAGCTGAACGAATTGAACCCCCATCCATCCTTACCAGGAGAAAGTCGAATCCCCAAATTGTGGGACGAAAATTTGAATTTTACAGATCGTTTGATTAGTACACTTGCCCCTACGTGAAGCGTATGGCTGTCTTGGTGATCAGTGTTCTTCGAGATAGTGACATCCTGAAATGAGAAGAAAATATAAGTCAGGTTATCGAAATACCACTATGAGTCAGTCGGCTGACAATCGCCGAGCAACGCTTACCCTATAGTGAGAGCGCTCCAATGGCGATAACCTCGTATAGGCCTGTTTACACAACGCCATAACCAACGGCTTAATCGCATTGTAGTTGATATGCAACCAACGGGCCGTAAGATTGAGATAAATCGCTGGTCCGTGCGATGAAGTGTTTGCAGGTCTTGTCTGGATCCGCGTGCTCCATGCATTATGGTAAACCAAAAACGCACTGTACAGGATCGTTCAAGTAGGCCATGCGGTAAAATATGTGCCAGTTGATCGCAGGTTATATCTGTGACCAAAAGTACATGGATGTCATATGGCACGAAGTACTCCCCCATAGCTTTTCTCATATGAAAGTAACACAACATAAGATCACAGCCGAACGCTAATTTGTAGCCCGTATTTTTGTCACCGACTTGTCCGCAACAAGTCCGCAACTTGCTACCCTTATGCCATCGGTTCCCCGAATAAGCCAAACAGCTAAAGCGTGGGCAAACTGTTCGCTTTTCACGGAGGCATTTATAACTGGGCGCCCGGTGCCCATGAAATCCGTAGACAGAAAGTTACACAGCTTGTATCTACAGGCGGGATATTGGTTGCTCTAAAGAGTTGCCCGCAGACGCTCTGTTACCTGCTTTTGGTCGACAATTAATACATCTTGGAAGCGTTAAAACAACGCTGTCTGCTGCCACCTGGAGAGGCATATGTGCTTATGGTGACCCTCTCTAATTGCAGTACAAGGATGCATCGGATCTACAGAAGACTTGCTAGGACCAAAGGCATTGCTTCTGCCACAATAAAACCCAAATATGCGGCACCTACTCAACACAGACAATCGACAATTTGGTGATAGTTGTCTACGTACTCATTGGTAAGGATGTTGCCAAATTCGTCTGCCACAAAGTGCCATACTTCACACGATGACATTCCAAACTGCAGCAGGGCCCCGCAAGTGCCGAAACTATTTTCAGTTAGCCATTGATTTCCGAAGGCCGATTTCGCGAAAAACTTGAAAACCTTAAAGTGACCGCAAAATGTCTTCCCTGCCTCCTTGGACAAAAAAACGCACCGGACAGCCGTTACTTATCGTACTGTTTTGTATTAGAAAACACACCCTACTTGCTACCTTCCCCGAATTACTCGAATTTCCTTGTGTCTTGCAGGACATCTGCTGCATTTCCTGTATACCCATTTGTAACACAATGGTTTTGGTGCTTCGATTACCAGATGAAAGCACAACCACCACGTAGTTATCCTTCATCTATCCATTTAACGTCTTGTCAAACGTCATGAAGGTTCAAATGATAATGAGGCTCCAAATAAAGAAGGGGGTTAACTAGAACAAATCTAAAAAACGACGGAGGATTCGGGTGATTTTCGGCTTAAGCGAATACGTTACACAATGCAACACTTTGGAGCACAACATTTTATTAACTGCGCAGGCTTTCATCAGATAAAGGCATTGTACGTCTAAGTTGCGGCATAAATCGGACCCATAGAATATACTTCGCTGCCACAAAGTTGTATCCATATCCGTTTTGATACTTCACAGCACTTTCTTCTCTCGTGCCTTTGTTCTACTCTACGAAATAATTCGATAACTCTTGACTTCCTGTCCTTACTGTATTCTACGTGGCCCTCCTTCGGCTCACTAAATTTCTGCTAACTACCCTACATACTTCCTGTGTGCCTATTAATAACATTTCGGCTCCTATAATCGCTACCCGCTTTTTATTGCCCCGATTACAATGCATGTAGTCAATCTCCGTTGTAGTTTTTCCGGCCTCTAAGTGCATCAATGAAGCATGGCTCTATCCTAAGCGTGCCTTCTGCTCTTATCTCCAATCCGGGATACGCTATTTCGCGTTCTAACCGCCGCAAACGCCGTGGTGTTTACTGTCGCATTTGTTTACGATTCACTACTGGAAGACACCGTGGACCCTCTTCTGAATTCTGCCCGTCAGTCTTAACCGCTATTCATTTTTCACAATCCCCTAGCTTGCTTAGCCAACTGTCTACGGTTCTTTCACTCTCCCAAGCTCTGCTGGTCTCTGTTGGCCTCAGCGCAAATCCCTCATGCGCCTTTCACTTCTTCGGGGGACAGTTCGATGTCTCAGCTTGTAAGGCACTACACACTCGGTACCCACATCTTCGATATTTCTCTTGACAACGGCTATCTATATATAACTGCTTCAGTGAGTCAGAAGCTCTCTGGTAGTAACCATTGTGTTTTCGCTCGAAGCTGGATGAGTACACATCCTTCTCCTAATACTACTTAAGCTCCTTCATCCGCTCACTAGCCTCTTTGAGACCTTTACAAATCCCATGCGCCAGAAAACCCAAGATGTGTACTTTTCATCCCAGGAGCCCTAAAGAGTGGCTAAAATTTTTTGCGGACATGTGCTACATTTACTATGTTTAGTTGCTCCCACAGGAGCTTCTTGTTTTTCTGGTTTTCAGTCAGCAACACGCTTTTTTTGTTCTAGGCCATTACCTTCGGAAGTACAGTTGGGTCTCCAGTGGAACCCACGACTTGTCCCTCCCTATTCTAATTAACAAAGTTACTACTGAAAATAACCTTGGTGAACTAGCTCCTAAAGAGCCCTTGGGTTAACCGCCCTAGCCCATTCTCATTAGTTGGAGATCCTGAGGCGCTCCTTTCACAGTCGGTTCCACATTCTTTGTACGGTCCCAAGTACGATAAGCACCGACGGGATGGCTCTTTCTGCATACTTTCAGCTACTTTACCTGACGTGGCTTCTCCACTCGACCGCATAGACTTTAATGGCTTGGCAGTTGCATACTGTGCATGACATCATTGATGCGTTATTGGGGAGCGGAGGGGGGTGTAGGAGGGGTGGGGTGTTCTAGGCCATTACCTTCGGAAGTACAGTTGGGTCTCCAGTGGAACCCACGACTTGTCCCTCCCTATTCTAATTAACAAAGTTACTACTGAAAATAACCTTGGTGAACTAGCTCCTAAAGAGCCCTTGGGTTAACCGCCCTAGCCCATTCTCATTAGTTGGAGATCCTGAGGCGCTCCTTTCACAGTCGGTTCCACATTCTTTGTACGGTCCCAAGTACGATAAGCACCGACGGGATGGCTCTTTCTGCATACTTTCAGCTACTTTACCTGACGTGGCTTCTCCACTCGACCGCATAGACTTTAATGGCTTGGCAGTTGCATACTGTGCATGACATCATTGATGCGTTATTGGGGAGCGTAGTGGTGTGTAGCGATGGATCGGTGGTTGTGCATGACATTGTATCATGCTAATCCACCTTTAAAGCCTCCCATGTCACCTTCAATAAATTACAATCTGCGTCAGCTCCACCTTACTTCATTGTGAGAACCATAGTTACCGGAGTCGTATATCTCTGGTCCTCACTACTTACCACCACATCAAAGTTATCAGAGTACCGCGCAGGCCCAAAACATTTTTGCTGCACGTCGGTAATGTCGCTAACTGCCTTTCTATTAGCTGATGACATTAAGGGAGCATACACGTTTCAGGCCACCGACACTGCGTCTTTCCAAAGGAGCATACATTCCGGCCTGGAAATTTTGTACCTCTTCAATTCATCTCTCGAGTTATTTCTTACCGTTTGAAGATGTCCAGGTTAAGCTTATCTAGTACAACTTCCTTTTTGAAAGTTAACTATCACTGAACTCCCAAATATCACTCTTTTCAAAATTATAGACCCAGATCGTAGGTAATTTCCGCCTCTAGCTTTTCCCAAAGTACTTGACGCGAAGTGGCTAATTCCTGTAAGTTCTGCGCCTTATTCAAAGCTTATTTCGCAGAAAACCATACTTAATTTCTACCCCCTAGCAGGTTTTAGACCTATTCCGGGATCTTACCCAGCACTTACAAGCAGGTCGGCTGCTGTGAAGTGTGTGGTGCTCGTCTAATAAGTCCTCTTTCTAGTGTGATCCACACTGCCATATCGCTTTTGTTAGGTATAATTTTGGATCAATTCTTGCAAACTGGATCGTAGCAAAGCCATTTGCACCACCTGATTAGCACAATGAGTTTTTCCTGCCCTCCGTAAAATACCGGCGACTATGGGTTTTGCTCTCTTTATCAAACTGTGGAACGCTATTTGGACAAAAATTTTATTTTCCTGTAGTTGTGACTACGGAACAAGCCGCTTCCAACATATCTACTAGAAACTCTCGTGCAGGCTGCTGAAATATCTTCCATTCTTACCTTTCGTTTTGGAGCCAAGGCGTTTTTGTTCACAAAAGCAAAGGTTTTGAGATTAAGTCAAAACCAAGCGGCTACTTTGCAGAATCCGTTAGACCTACTGCCTCATTTTTCTAGGTTTTGTTTCTGCAAAATTAACAACTGCTTATCAAGTGATAAGCATGCCACCTTGGTCTTGTACCCCACTCCATTTTGCTGTCATTCTGTACATTCAAAGTGCAACGACCTGATCCAGTCTCACTTGGGCGATTACGCGTCTTGCAGAGCCATCTCACTCACATTGACTGGAAACTTGATATAAAAATCACTCAAAAATGGGAGCCCAGCTGAATAGCTGCTCATGATTTACCCTCTTGTACACAGCAGAGAGTAATCTAGGAGGTTGTTTGTGGTAGAATTTTTCTTCGCGAACTAATTTCCAGGTGTAATGCTTTCAGAGAATGTCTTAACTAGCCTGCTTTTGATGAACGCTAGGCCACAGGACTGGATCACCAACACAGCCAACGGACAGGGGTTGACAGCTACCTCAAAATGTCACTAAATTTTTCATGTCAATCAAGCCTCATTCTACCAGAGGTTTTCTACAAGACACAATGTCTAAGGAAGACATTCACCTATCCAACCTTGTTTTTTCACTATGATTTAACTAGGATGCTCCGGTGATGTGAAATCGGATGGACTCCCGTAAACAGGGATATAAACACATGATGAACGAGTGTTTACGGAGCAATGTGGTCAGCAAAAAGCAAAAGTAGCCAAAAGTTGCTGTCGACAGGACACGAAACTTGAGGAAAATCGGAATAACCAGAATGTACAAATAAGCAACACAGCAACAGTATGTCCAAAGACCCTATAAAATAATAACTATGATTGTCTGGAACTGTCACTCAACTCAACAGACCACCGGGGACTCTTCAACCGTATACAGCCGGTTTTGCAATATTTGTGTTCATAAGGTGAGCTGTCCTTCTGAGTTTTCGTCAACTCAACGTTCTACTTAAAAACACATTGGATGGAAGCTGCTAAACACTAATTTGCACAGGAATTATGTTCTGACAAAGGCTGTTGCTCTGTTTCAGAGAGACCATCGCATTTACTCTGGCCGCACCATTAGGATCATGCATTAGGGATGCCGCCCAAATGCTGAGAACGAATATAATTAGTAGTGTGTCAGGGAAACGGCAGGTGCATAAACAAAAGCACTGTGCAACGTAAAGTTAGGCTCGTTGAAATTCTGGACACGGCGGACTTTAAGGCGTAAATAAACGAAGCACAAGTGAAATGTGGGTTATGTGGCAACGGGCTGCGGGAAGTCAGATTTCGGGGTGGTGTAAGTATCATCAAATGTAATGTCCATTACAAACACTGGGTAATCTTGGGCAGTCAATTTACTAACACAAGCCACGGATGGCCAGCGGCAGTTAGACAGCTTGGACAGAAAATTGGTTTCTACCAAAATATGCAAGCTGAAATGAAAACCGGTAAACACGATGGTCCTAAGGAGTGTGCGCAATTTTGGCCATAGTTACTGGGCAGGCAGTATCAACGTTGCTCAGAACCAGATGATCGCCGCTCATAACTATGTAGGACGACCACTATGTTGGAGTTTCGCAAACAATTTTATGAGATGGGACAGTCGTTAGTGCCTAGGTGACACAGCTGGAATGAGCGAAGGAAAGCTGGACTAACGACAAGCCATCAGAGTGAACACAATCACGATGCTGACATTGCAAATTCGTACTTCGATTGCTGTTTCACTTGCTGGATGAAGCCAAGGAACTTTGGATGGGCGTGAACAGTATGGAATTAGAATGTTTTTAAGTTCGTTGTGAATGCATTGTGGAAGAGAAGGGATATTGCTGTCATCCTAAGAGGCAGTAAAACAGTCAACGTTTGTTCGAGGAATGCACACATGAATGTTCTTCAAATCAGCTTCCTTGAAGCCCCTTCGGTAGAAGCGAAATTATCACCATTGATTGACAACAAGCACTGACTAAAATCATCAAACCACAGCACAGTATTAGCATCATCATTACATTATTAGGAAAAAATGGGTGCTTGTTCTCGGGTCCCATCGTTCTGTAAATTAGCATCAACCAGTCTTAAAATATCCGTTACTGCTCCGCCTCAGCTACCAGCACAGGTAAATCTGCCGACGGGCTTGGTGTGTTATAGAGGCTACCATAGACCCATCATGTTGTCACTGGCCTTGTTATTCCCGCTGCCATGAAGATCTGCTACAATTAGATTAACCTTTGCTACTTGGTACAACGTTGACCTGCGTTCGCTCTCTGTGTTTCTTTTACCCTGTACAAACTAAGCAGTAGAATATTCGCCTGTGCTTTGAGCCTGTTGGTCGACCGACGTGTGATGGAAACCAGTGGTGTCCATTCAGACGTTAATATTACGTCCATTGAAGTGAAAAGAGAAGGCACATCCCAAACAAAGCCTAACCACTTAAGATAAAATCTGACAGGTCCATGACGTCATCTGTCAGGTAAATTCCCTAAATTGCTGCAGAAGTGTCCAGATGAACAGTATGACTGTAGCACACATACAGTTTGGGAAGCATAGCATAGCCAGAAGGAAAACCAAAAACGACAAAAATCGGCATTTATATGCAGTTCGATGCACAGCCTGTGACGAACACTAAGTTGTATAAAAGATTGGGAGAATATCCAGCATACTTCAGAAAATGCTCAGCGGCATGAGCAATTCATATTGTTTTCTGCACACGAACATCAGGCAAGATTTGGACTTACCTGAGCTAACGTCTCTATGCTATACGCATTGAGAACAAAGGGCAACCTGCGGTTTGGGAAGTGGTAGTATTCAAATGGGAAAGCCAGTAATGGACAAATGGGAGTCGACTGGATGCATAAAATTTTTGAGTATAAAGACCTTTTGAACCGCCTGACCAAAACCCACAAGAATCCAGCGGAGAAGCAAGCAGGGGCCACCAAACCAAATAAAACGGAGCAAAACAGGCGACGGACACGGCCCAACGGGCCAGAAGACCCAACAATACAGACTGAATTTTATGGACGTGACGAATTACCTATTAGATTGCTGAAAACTCCCCATCAACCCACAGCCAGTTTTGTATACCTCAGGGTTCATCAAGTGAACAGAAACCCCGATTTCGGCGGAGGTTGCCAAATACTCACAAAACACTCAAAGGAATCCGGCTAGTTACCCCATTTACAGTGGTCGAGGTGAAGAAAAGAACGTACATTTAACCATATTTACGTCAGCTTGTAGACTTGCATCAATCTCCTACCTTGACTTCGCATCGGTTTTTCTCTATCAATGATCCTTAACCGTTGAATCCCTACCCCATGCGGCAGAGTCAGCTGACCTTACACAGAAGTGGACATCTTCTGGACAACAAGTGAAAACATGGCATCCTTTATGGGATGGCTCAGAAATCAAAGACTGATATTGTAATGGGAACCTGTACCGTCATCACAGATCTGATAAAATTCGCTATCATTTTTATGGCTTCGACAACGTCCTCCACGCTCATTGCCTGTATTGTAGTTCACAGTTAGCCAGAAGAACACGTCAGTATGGACACGGGTGTATTGAGTACACGCGGCCAAACTGGTCCGCTTTCGTGGCAGGTAAGCAAAACAACTGAGTCACATATCCAGTCAGCCCACAGCGCTCACGCGAGCCAACCAATCGGACACGCATCCAATTAGCCACTCAAGTCACACGTCAGATCGATGGTGGGACGACGAACGGACACACACACGCGCTGACTCTTGGACACACCGAACCAGCTACTACAGCCTGTATATACAAACCACTTGAAATCGTCGCCCTGAACCGCCAAAACCATTTGTCCAAGTCAATCGCATTAATGTTCTGCTTTCCCTAAGTTGATCCGGTAAACAAATCCAAGCAGTTTTGTCATGATGTCAACCTAGCCGTATGCGCCATCACCTGCTCACTCACACACGAACCCTAAACACGGGCGCTTTCCCAAAAATATAACCACTGAGTTCGTCCAGCTTCAATGCATGCTACCGTGCTGGCACATAAACCACTCCTTCTCCATGAAGTGAAAACCCGTTTAGCCACGAGAACGACCCCGGTACAAGAACCCGGACGACAACCGACAAAGAAATCAGGGACTTCTGACCGAGCCTGACCAATGAGTGCGCAGTATTTGGGTGACCATTATCAGCACAATGCTCTCAGCTGCAAAACCGTTAGAAATGGAGTAAAACTTTCCACGGAATGATGTTAAGTTTTGTCGCGTATGTACTCAAACCGAAAAATAATTCTAATCTACATTCATTTTTTTGCAGCACAAAAAATTTCGTTGTTCATTGGAGCGACCATGCCTCTGGCTGAAATGTCTTGTGGGATAATTTTCCAGCATCGCTGAGACCCCGGGATGCCTAAAAGGGGCTTGAAAGTTTGGACTGGTACTCTCAACTCTATTGCTCAATTGGTTTAGTCCATCAAGGGCACGCCACGACTTTCGAAAATTCATTTCCATTGTGCGAATACTGATCGCCGAGTACTTGCGGCAACCCGCTGGACCGTGCAGCTTTGCGCCGGACGCCGACTCCCGGGGGTTGCTGTTTCAAACATCCGAAATTGGTAAGCGGGTTGGAGCCAAGTTCTCTTCGATCCAAGGAAAGTTCCGTCGAAAAGTATGACATGTTGAAGAGTGTCCTACCAGGGAACCGACCAACAGATAAGCGATTGACAACCGCTAGAAAGTCGATGTAGTTTGAATACTGCAAGTTTTAGTCGGTGAAGCGGGGTTAATGGGGGGGGGGGGGGGTCGGATGATACGGTCTCTGGGTTCAGATTTGATCCAAAGTAGCAAGTGGAGTAGTGGGTAATGCGGAATATGAACGCGGCTGGATGTACAATGGTTTGGGATGGAAATATTTAGGGCTGAACTAAATACAGACAAGACAAAATGAGGTAAATGAGACTGATTATCGCGATCCACCCAACTGATCGCCACAGACAGGTACTTATGGCTGTAGAGTCGTCAGTAGAGCCTTATCTTTCTCAAAACACGGCTGCCAGTGCGGTCTATGACATTTGAGGTGATCGTGAACGAAGAATGTCTCCTCGCGGTAGATAAACACCAAACGAATGTAAGTTACAAAACCGATGTCCTACTTGACTGGATGAAATCCTGAAGGATGGGTAGGTCCAAAGTTGTCGGTAACCAAAGATGTTTGCGCTGGGATGGTGCTGGGATATCGGTCACTCGGAACGAAGATTGAATGAGAATGCTGTGAGTTACTGAGGTGCAACGTGACAAAATTAGCAGCTGTCTGTCTCCCTTAGGTTGGACAAGGGTAGCTTGGCCATGTATATGCCCAAAACAAAACGTATACTGTGAGAATGGGCGCTTGGAATCCGATGATGTAGACTCTAGTTGCCACATCCTCTTAAATTCCTACCCGGGACAGGAACCCGGTGACGTTTCCTGGCTTGGGATTTTCGTGAAATTCAACGGGCTGGCAATAAGCAAGACCTTTTTTCAACGCCCATAGTGACACGTCAACGTGTCACCCGAATCACGACCATACTGCTCACTGGTTCGATCTTATTCTAACTCAACAGAAGTGAAGCATCAATGTCAACACCGATGTTACTGTCTTTGATGGTGATGACAACCCTACTGATATAGGCGTCGTTGCTCAAAGAGTTCGTCTGACAGAGTAGCAGAAACTGGTTAATTCAATGTGCTCGATATCCTACACTGCCCGAATCTAGTAAATGGAGCTCGTGATATCTCAGTCGTTAAGGCGTCGACTTACCTGCCGGAAGATGCGTGGTTCGAACCCGACATAGACATCTGGACTACTGGCAAGGTTTGAGCAACCTGGCCTCCGTACTTCCTCTGAGTCGTATGAAGCAGGAGACGGAAGTATTATCCTAGCTTGACGACTTTTTTAAGACTTGCAGGTGAGTAAAACTTGCCGTAATTGTGGCAAACTACCTTCATTGTGATGAGTGGAGGTCCTTCATTTACGATGGAAACTCACGAAACTCACGTAATAAAGCTGTCGACACCCTCTAGCGACGAACACGTGGTAGAATTCCCGGCTGACTATCAGTGGATCAGGCTTATGCAACCAGCAAGCTAGTTGCAGTACTTCTTTGCGTACGGTATCTTTATATCCGAATGACCGAACTCTAGAAAACTGCTTGACTCTCAGCTCCTGCTGAGGAGGCTCTACTCCGGTAATAAGAATACTTGCTTCCTGTATGACTAGCTTCTTTAGTCACGGCCGAGGGTGACAACTTCTGAAGAGCAAAAGCTTACTCAATGAAAATTCCAGAATAAGATGTTCGATTCTGAGCACTACTTTTCCTCCTCCGCTCCACGTCAGTTCAAGCTACCTCCATGATCCAATGCACTAGTACCTGGTACCGGCTTACAGTGTTGGCATGAAATATTTTGCTGAAATCTCCACTAACCCTACCGAGCGTCAGAAACCCCAATACGCCTAATTGCCCAATCCTGGAAGACATTCTGTGATGTACCTACTAGGTGAAAGTCATTCAGTCAGTCTTCCAAGTCAACCTTGGGGGCGAATTGACTCAGTGGTTAGAGGGCGAATTCACTGACGGGAAGGTCCGTGGTTCGAACCCGCCCTCTGCCTCTCGACTGCCCTTGTCTAGGCTTGGGCAACCCGGCCCTCGTGCTTCCTCGGGTGGCCTTGGCAACTAGGCACCGAAAAAGTGCTACAGCTGAACAATTCTTCCAAGTCAACCTGTGCAACGAATTACTGTGATTTCAGTTGCTTCAGGGACGAGAGGAATAAGGTGGTGAGAGCCAGGCGCTTGTGCACTCATCATCATCACCGGCAGCACGGCATCAGTGGTGTTTTGCTGCCGTGTAGCCACGATTTATTTGGAGGTCTTATTGTGAAAAATAAAAGCACGTGGAGAGTACTTAGTCCTAGCAGTTCCGATATACCTTCACCTCCAGACATTCAGGCAGTCTGGATAGAAATCGCCAACGATAATGCCGTTGACATCGATTATCAGCCATATCTTGCAGCCTCTACAATCAGGCGCAGTGGAGATCACGTGGCTCCATTTCTGGAAGGCGAGTGGCATCAACTGCACTCCAACATTCCCTAATCTCTCTTATAACCCTCTGCCAGGTCAAAGGATGGCCAATTGTCTTCTTCCGCTACTCTGAATTGACCACTAGAAACAGCACTCTGGCAAACTGGCTCAGCATACGTAATGCATGGCCTAAGAAACGGAACTACTTGTGCTGAACGCATTCTTCGATGGAAGTCCCTGTTACGCAAACGAACACTCCGCCCGGTCGAAATCTCGCTTGATGTTCACGGTCAAGGACTCGTGTTCCCCCGTAAGACGACGAAGAGTCAGTTACGCCAGAAACCTTGTCACCATAGGATCCGAACTCATCTCTGTGGTTACCACATTCACCACGAGTACCTTCTTGAAAATAGGTACTATTGTCGATTCGCCTGGCCTTTTTCTACCAGATAAGCACACATAGGCTAGACAGGCACTGACGGAGGGATTCGCTGCTATCATTTAAAAGAGCATGTGGAAGATCTTCAGGACCAGCCACACGGTCATGCTTGAATAGAGATACAAACCAGGACACTTGAGATTAGGGGCGGCTCCATATTCACAGTCCGCCTTTCTATTGAAGGCCAGGATTTCGTACTGGAGGTAGTCAGCCAACTGAATCGCCGTTCGAGGTACTGTGTCCAACGGTCCAAACGTTCTCTCTTGCCATATAAGTGAGCCATTTTGGTCCCCGGTAGTTTTTCTGATGAGAGACTCCCGAGGACCAGTCAAACGAATCAAGTGGCACAGTGAGCATTTTTCGCCTCTTCCATTTCTCAGGTTTTTCTGATCTACCAAGCTTCACGGTCTGCACGGACACTCAGCTTTACCTGGCGTCGAGCGTAGTTTTGGTTGCGGCCAGGAAGACTCTATCGCTGAGCCTCCAGCAAAGCCACGGTCCTATCAGAGGTCCAGTGTTTGGATGAGGATGGCCTAGTTGTACCGCAAACGGAAGTTCCGGCTCCGAGTAGCACCGTGGATATGTGTTTCCAGTAGTCGTTAATATCCGACATCTGACCGTTGGGCAGACGTTCGAGGAACCGATTCGGATAGCGTCATTTGATTTCTGGGCTCACCAGCTTCTCAGTGGATAAGCTAGGTGTGCGCGTTTTGCGTAGACCTCAGCATCTCGGCTGCTCCTGTCTAGGCTCGGATAACCGAACAGTATTCCAGCCCTTTTGTTTCCTTTGGATGAAATGGCGTCTATTTACTGAAGAGCTGAACCCAGTGAGGTGTTGATTAAGCAGATACATGGTGACGAAACACAGCCACTCAGGTAACGACTGGAGACCATCAAAATGGTATATTTAAGATATGTACTATGCATCTCCGACCACCATGTACTAAGGAACAGCGTTTATCATCCTGAATCTTACTGGAAGGGATCCTTGAAGTACCAATCATGAGGTGGTAATAGGGGACAAAGATAGCTACTATAAAGCTGAGTGTCATCGGAGCTACTTGCTTTGCTGGTTCGGAACTGCTGGTGGGAACTGCTACAGGACGTGGTACTTGTATGGCAGACCGTCTATCCACTGTTTGTCGCGTGCTGGTCTTAAGTTGAGTGCGTTTCACAAACATTGTGGTAAACCCACTGATGGCATTTTGCCTCAATGTGATGATCAGGTGTACTTATATCAATGTTTCGAGGCTGTAGACCACTTTTTCATGGGACACGGGGCTTCTTTGTTTCTACCATATACTGGGATCTCCTGTCTCCATGAGTGTATGAAAGCTAAACATCTGTTTCCTTTCGGGGGTGGAGATGTTGAACGTGGGTTCTGTAGATTGTGGATTTCGAGAGGAGCGAAAATATGAGATGAAAAGACAGTAGTGGAATAGGAATTTTCACTCCGGTCCTCGAAACAGTTGTAACCGCTGATATTTTTTATCTCTTATTCCACTGAAGGGAGCTGAATTCAAAGGCCTTATTCAAGGTTCGTATGTAAAAGCCTGACTTTGCTGGTGGGAGTTTTGCCTTGCCCGGGGGCATAGGGAACACGAAACGGATACACCACACATATCAAATACTTTTTAAATAGCACTACAGCCTTCGTTTTTGGAAAACATTGCATTCTTATTGAATAAAGCACCGGTAGTCAGGGTCCGCCTTTAGGCACTCGGAGTGTGCGGATTTTGGCGTTTCATTTCATAACTCATCTGCAGGGAAATAAAGTATTGGCTCTTTTAAATGCAAACATATTGTCGCCTGAAAGAAACGGGTATTTTTACACTTAGCACATTACGAATATACCTTCAGACGTCTTGCAATACGACCTCAGTACGTGGTTTCTGTAGCTTGGTTGTTTTCCTTTGACCTTCCTGACGTGACTGCATCTTGAAGTGCGAAGTTCTGGCCAGCGTATCCCGTCAGAACTTTGGAACGTTCAAACCTGATAATTACATCGAGGCGACCGATCAAACCGTCACCAACACCGATAGCGTTATTTCGGTCCGTTTCCAGAAGCTTTGTTGATAGCGAAGCACAATATACTTACAAATTATACGCTTCACCTTGTGATCAGATACTCAAGGAGAACATCTTGCTGATACAGACATTCAAGGCGGAACGATAGCAAATTTACTGCTGGAGTATTATGTGGGGTGACGCATCTTTTTCGGGATTACCGTGAACGGGTACTTGGTGAAGAATTACGCGGGCCAAGCAACGAACTGTGTGAATTCGGAGTCAGATCCCAGGTGAGGATATGCCGTTTTAACCCACTTCAGTTGGCAAACGGTGGACCTGCTACTTCGAGCCGCTCAACAGTTCACACGGTCGTTGCGCCTGATAAACGTTAGCGATCTAGTAAGATTTCACAAATACCCAGGCTGCGGTCGCTGACGTCCCTATACGACAGCTATCACGTCCAATGCATAGTTACCCACACTACTTACCAACAAATCATACATCGTCTCCATCAGCAACCTATCTCTTACTAATATTGTCTACCTTGAAGTGATGCAATCTGTCTTTTCTATCGTTTTGTTGCCCCACTCTCTTCCGTTGCCAGTGATAAAAAACTACGGCAGCTGGGACCGCCGTTCCTTGTTATGTAGTTCGAGGTTGGCACTGACGAGGTATGGTCTTTAAAGATCAACCCAAAATTCTAAGCTCTTAAAATGAGGCAAACGAAAGCAGTTTACTGTCACAAAACACTCATTCTTTGTGTTACTTACACCAAGGATTTACGCAACGACTTATGGTTGCAGGCGTACCGGTTTACGTGCTAGCAGCTTAGCTGAAGACTGGCTGTTTAGATGTGCCTTAATCTGTTCGCTGAGCTAGGCAATTGGCTTGCTGACATTTCGTTTCCAGCCAAGGAGACTTCATTAGTGCGCAGTTGACCACCATGAACGCGAGATTCAGCTGAATTCAGCTGAGTCTCCTGTCAAAACCTAATTTGTGGCCAAGTGAAAGTATTTGTCGAATCATTGTTGATTGTTTTTACTACGCACATTTCGTAGTACCCTATTTTTTGTTTGTTCTCAACTTTCGGACACCAGTTTCGATCTTCATTGATCTTCAGATTTGTTTCCTTTGGTTGTTTGCAGTCGTTTGACACCACCCGCCACAATTTCCAGCCTTTACTCCACTACCTTTGGACATAAATAGTTTTCTTTACTCATATCTAATCATGAGTGAGCCGATGGATTCTTTTGAACTTGGATCTGTATTCTGGGCAAAAGTCGGTTCACATCCGTGGTGGCCATGTATGGTCTACTACACCCCAGATGGTGAATCCTTCATACGTAATACACGTGAGTCTGGAACGTGTAACTTCATTTTCCCATAGACAGGGGTGCATGTTACCATGTTCAATTCCTAGGCCCATTAGTCGAACGGGCTTGGGTTTATCCAAATAATCTGATACCTTTTAATGGTAAGAAAAAATTTGATGAGTATGTGCAGGAGAAGCTGAAGTCCTGCAAGGACAAAAACGTAAGTCTTTTCTAACGTGCATGTGAGGCCTTTTTCCGCTAGGAGAAAAGCAAATTCGACTCCAAGTCTACTTCAAGTAGTCGTAATATCTGGGTTCAATCTTGGCGGGAAGCAGAAGAGGCTATGAACATGCCACCAGATAAACGTATTGAGAAATTTGGGAAAATCGCGGTGGATAAATCACGGCATATAAGCAAAACGGAAGAAAGTAATTCTACCGTCTGTCGTTTTTATTCAAATTTCAGACGAGCTTCTTAAACTAATGGCAAACGTTCCTTTGACTGCTGAGGAAGAAGCAGAAGCGCTTGAGACTTATGTACATCAAGAGTCGGAATCGCGGATTTCAAAGAATCCTGATTTGGACCGAGTTGCCTTGGAGGAAGAACTTAAAGCTCAGTGGCCTGCCTTTGACATTAGCACAAAGCGCAGTTACCTTCAAAACAAACTGGGATTATTCCAATCTTCTGCCCAGGTGATCCATTCAGATGATTGCTTAACATTTTCTGCTGTTTACTCTTTTTTTCTGTCTTCACACTACTTATCCATTGCCTAGAGCACATACTGAGTTTGTTAACAGCACTGTAACATTGCGTACCGACCTGTGCCACTTTGGTGTAATCGTGGTCATCCATCACGAGCACAAGTCAGTTTTGGCAGCGATGTTTTTGTACCTAAATCTGTTAACCTGATACCTCTATCTGACAGGCACTTTTAGTCCAGTTCACGAGAACTGACTCCTACATGAGGGTGGCCCGGCCTGATGAGTACTCATGAAGTTTCTGGGAGGTTGGGACTGAATTTTGGCATGCTGGGATGGTTTGTGCGCCACCATGTCCCATGGAGCCATAGTACGAGTTGCTTGTGTGACACTCGCAGTCTTTCATAGTAAGTTGATCAAGGGAGCACAGGCAGCTTAATACTGGTCCTCGTCTTAACTAGGTCCACCCGGTTGGAAAGCAGAACGTTCATATTGACTTTTTGTTTCAAGGCCAAACTACTCTGATTGTTATACGCCAACCACCGCTGCCTTGTATTCGAGTCTTTGTATTGAAGGCTTTGGTTGTAAGGCGGTAGTGGTCCCCTCATCTAGGTTTTGGATTCTTGGCAATACCTCAGCCTGCATATAACCGCTGTCTGTACAACCCATCACTTGGCACCTGTATGGATCTCTCGAAAGCCAGAAACATGCTGCCTTCACTTGCACTTTGCCATCCATTCACCACTGAGAACTGCTAGTTTTCCGTAGTTCTTTCGAAACACATATAGAAGCTGCAACTGTGCGTGTGACCGATCAGACAGCTTTTAATACTAAGCCTACCAGAATCCTGAAGCTGAACTCGTTTGACATGTCAGAAATTGTTTAACAGCTGCTGTGTGGCGCAATCGGCGCATGTGAGATGTTTAAATGATTCTAAATCCTAAACGGAAACGTAAGGAAATAGCGTTCGTGTGACTATCTAGGGCTTGTCCCTATCTGACTTGCCCCTAGGCACCACAGAACAAACGTAGCAGAATTTGGTAACTAAACCCCATGGCTTTTAAGGAAGCTTTGTAATGTCCGCCGGGAATCAATCAGGAAATGGGCTACTTGACAGTTGATGGTCACGAGTATTCTTGTGCCGCAAGTGGAATAGATACATGTTGAGTCCATCTGGACAGTGTTTTGGCCTCATTTCACCTAGTTAACCACTCGTGATCGTGTTCAACAACCGAGATTTACCACAACTCACACCTGACCAAGTCACCCCTCCTTATGCCGAACTGAACGTATGTAGGTTTAACAGTTTCGAAAAAATTCAAGGGGCTTTTTGGGTTTTGTACAAGTTATCTTTCAATAAAAGTAAAAACTGAAAGTGAATACTCAAAGTTTCAAAACGAATCTGACTTGATGTTAAAATGCAAGTAGCAGCTGACAGGATGAGAAAATACACTACTGATAGGGAAAAAGTGTATTCTCTGTGACAAGTAAGCTGATGCATCTTCACCTTCATTCGTGCGACTGAGAGTAAGTCAGGTTCAAGCATGTTCCAAGGGATTAGGACACAATGTTTTCAAGCGACTGCTCGTTTTAATGGAGTTGTCTCCCCTTTCGAGTGTTCTCAACAGGCGAACAGATTTTGCAAGTGGCATATGCAAGTCCCCTAAAGTACCTCAGACTGAAAACTACTGTGAATTCGTTCTATATCACTTGATCCTATCATCCTCGCTAGTTTCAGTTTTTCCAGCTAATCAGTGATGCTCCTGGCGTAAGCTATGACTTCAAGCCAGAATCGTCGTAACATCATAGGCTTTTCCACACTTCATCCCAACAAGAAAGAAGTCGTTATATTCAAATCTTAATTGGGACAGAAGACTTGAATAGGGCGAAAATCGCAAACTGGCATGATCACACTTTTTCCATTTTCAAGTCTGATAGACCGAAACGGAAGAGTTCAGTGAGCATCGAGTTTACTCCGAAGCCCTGTCTGAAGAAATCAAAGGACGAAACATCCGCAACCAAGCCACATAAAGTAAGTATGTTTTCGAAGCTTTATTTTTCAGTCCTGTTGTGAATTTGCAGTACCGTGGTACTTTTATCGTCACTTCATATGCAACTTGTTAGTAGCCTGTCGAAGAGTATCAGGACGTGAACAGATTGGATGTGCATGTTACGCAGTTTGCAATATTCTCTTCAGACCGGATAACCTTGCTTCTACTATGTTGCTTAACATTTGCATAGTACTTTCTCCCTGACGAATTCGATTGCCCATCATTGATGATCCCTCCAAAATAAGTCCGCATTTTCGGCCTTTTCGAATTTATTGTGGAGGAGGAAGGGGTAATGAAAAAACAAATTGATAAGCCATTCTGATTCTAACCTCCAGTAGCATTTTTGGTGATATCAATCCGAATCGCCAGTCAAAGGGTCTTTTTCTATCATCACATCATTGAGTTGCCCATTGACCTTTTAAGAAAAGAAATTTATCACGACCAACCTGCGTCACAAGTGTCACGGTGCCAGTGCTAGTCTCGAAACGGATATTTGAGTCATGTTGATTTCTACCTGAGTTAATCATATGGCACAGAAGCTGTGCTCATAGGTTCAGGACTATTATTTTTTGTCATCGAAGATAACTCACACAACTCACTGAGCTTCAACTGGCTGCACATGGTGTGGGCTGTGGGGTCATTTTTATCTCGATTGGATGGTTTGAATTTAGTCGTGATCTGTCTTTTCCGTCAGACATCCACTGTTCTGTCGATCACAGTCAGTCTTCTTCAATGCTCACTCCCCAACCTCACCACATTATCGGGACTCATGTGTATTGCTATTTTTGCGTGAAAATAATCCTTTATGTTTTATCTTTCCTCTGTCCATTACTGTAGAAGAAACCCACAGACGGGTCTGCAAAAAGCGGCGACGAACCACGCGAGTTGGACATCGAGATCCATCGTCTTATCGTCTCTCCGGCGCAATATCGGTGGCAGCCAGTATGTCCCGCGTGTGAAGTCTACTCCAATGTTCCCGGTCAAATGGTGAAATGCCTCGGCCCTTGTGGCCGTTTGGTACACCCATCCTGCATGCGATACAAAACACCGCCACCACCAGGTATATTCCAGCTCTTCTTCATCCCCAGTACTGTTGAAATTGTACCCTTCGAATTCACTTCGCGCTCCGTCAGTAATCCGAATGTATACATCTTACTGGTTTAGGTTAATTTGGGTCACGACTACCAGAGCAACTCTCATTTGTTCAATATAAGGCAATCGTTTACTTCAGGAACCATAATTAACTCACAGAAACGAAATTCTACAACCGTCGATAGCTTAACTGACCGAATATTCCCGCAGGTCAAAATAGAGTGATGCTGCTTAACTTGTGCTGTACACCGTTTTATGACTTTCACGGCTCACAACTGAAAGTTCATGTCGCCGGATCCTTGCACATCATAATTCAATCACCAAACCTGGACGAATTTGTGTGACATTGTTCGTTATGGTTATTGCAGTGAGAGGTGAAAATATATAGAAAACACTACTACAAACGGTAAACTATCGTGCCTCGCGTTAACATAACTTTCGTTTGTAAGTTCTTAGGTGTCCAATCTGGTGTTCAAGTACGAAATAAGCCAAATGAAGCTTCGAAGACCACGATTGCCGGATGAACTCTTGGAATTTCGTGGTCTGTCTAGGAGTTCACAACATCCCTATAAGTAATATCGTAATCAGGGCGAATCCGTAGCTTACTTTCGTGCATCTTTGTAGGTGTATAAATATGCTGCAATGTGTACTTGTATACCGATTCCATGGGCTTACTGGCGAGGTTCAGCAGGTTGGGATGTGTCCAGCTTTCATCTAAACGATGTCATTTCTGCAAAGGTTGGGCTTTATGTCCATTTTTCGCCATTCAACAAAAGGTATGAAAAGTCTGAGTTTTTTTATGTAGAACACCGCACTTACCCTCAATTTGTAGACAAAATGTTCGAAATAGCAAGTAGTATTGTCCTTCATGCTCTGTTTCCCTAATTTCTTTTTTCAATGGTTCAATCCTAACTAGTCAACCACCTTTTTCTTTCCAGATAACAACCGTCCAGACAAGTTCAAGTGCTCTGAATGCTTGAGTGGTGATTATCTTTGCACTATCTGTGGTAAACCGGCAGACCCAAAGGCAAAAGGAAATCTGAATTGCCTGTATTTATGTCCAGTACGTTTCTGTCACATTCATTAGTTTGTTTATATTGTGTGAATCCACAGCTAATTCACGTAGCGAACATTTCCCCTCCAGTCACTTCATATGAGAGTATGAGCCCAACCTTTTAAATGTTTAGGCAGTCTACTGGTAGCAAAAACCTTAACAAGCTGTTTCATAGATTCTTTGAGATTCGAGCCTGTTTTCCTTAAACGCATGACTGGAAACCCACACAGTGGGGTGATATGATTCCGGATCTATCTGTCACGTCGAACGATGCGCGTCACAAGTAATCTACGATGCGGTTGGCGCTGAACTGTGTGTGTAACCCGATATAAACCCGAAGGAATTATCATCATCATCAAAGACAGCAACATCAGTGTTGGCACTGATGCTTCACTGCCGCACAACTATTATCATTTATTTTTGAAGAGCATGGTTACAAACGTAAAAAGTGAGTGCAAGCGATGAATGCGAAAGAGTAACAGGAGAATATGGGAGAAAAGAGAGAAACGTCTCATTCGAGATCATGCCAAGGGCAGTGCCAGTCTGATGAGGTGAATCCCAAAGTATGTGTATGTGTATGTATGTGTATATACATACATATAACTATATTAAAAGCCCTAGAGGTAAAAGAAGAGAAAAAGAGTGAGGGAGGGAGGGGACCTAGTGCTGGCCTATGTCAAGCAGACTGAAGTGTCTACCGGTGGATGGACAAAGGCGAACCCCTCTAAATGTATCAGAACGTTCAACTGATGGTCTTCAATTATTAACTCAGGTGGGACCTACTAAGTGCACCAGTTACGTGCTTGTCCTATTGTTCGATTTATTCTAGTGTTCCCTCTTGATAAAAATTAGTTCAATTTTTTTTCGTTTTTGAAGCTACCTGACCGTTTCTGGATCCATTTCTTGGAGAGCTTTATTATCGGTACCCGACCTAGTAGCAGTTAACAAAGATTACAATACTCGACCAAACCTACCTTTAAACCAGCCAGGTTTGTTTGTGTACCTCTTTCCGAAAGGATTAACCCATCTGACCGTCATTAATAAGGAATCCTTTCGAAATGAAATCATTGGTAGCTTCTAGTTGAATATGATAATAAGTTCAGACAAGAAAATAAGAACGACCTGAGATTGAATCAGAGTGGGCAAGCACCACTTGCTATTGAACTGCGTCACAGGACAACTTCAGGTGATGTCCACGGCCCTCATTGGTTTGTTTGTCGAAGAAGATAGGTAGGTTCTGCGAGGAAAGGCTGGAAGCCCGTCATCTATTATTTACAGGGAGCGGATGAGCCTGCTCCTGGTAAATCGAAGCCCGAAATATGAAAATAGATTTGTGCTGGAGAATACAAACGAGGGCAAACTGGTGAACAAGGTGTAAGTTTATGACTAACCCTCTGGCAAAAACGCATATCAAAGTTTTGGAACACCGTTCTGAGTGATGGTGAGTGATTAAGTACCTACCTTATGACCTCACTTGTAAAACCCTTTATTGATTGTGTATTTCATACATGGAACCACGTGTCTATGTTCCTCAATGGTGCAGTTCTGTTTGAAACGTCTGTGCACAACGAACAATGAAGAAAGCTCTCCCCTCAGGAGAACCCAACTGCCGGCTTGAGAATCGCTTTTTAACCAAAACAGGAAATATGGACTACGTACAATATATCTGAGAAGGAGGTATTTTTAGTTCGCACCACCGATGTCACCAGCTAAAGTATTATCAATGTCATGTACAACCTTTGTTGTTGTGTGTAAAATCATCTAAACCCTTCAGCAGGCTGGCTGAAAGAGGAAGTCGTCCACGGTACAGCATTTTCAGTTTCAAGTGCTGAAGCGTCGTTCTAGCTTCAACCCGACTTGTAAAACACAGAAAATGCTCCCTTGTCTTTGAGCCATGGTGAAAGTCGGCAGCATTGATAGTTGGAAGTTGATTCATCATCATCATCGATAGCCAAACATCAGTGTTCAACATCTATGCTCCACTGACGTACAGCCATGATTTATTTGAAAGCCTTATTGTAAAGAGAAGAGTGAAGTTGGACGGGGGAGGGACTTAGTGCTAGCTTACCACAATCATTCCGAGGTGCATATAAATCCGGGCACTCACTCAGGCGATATGGATAGAAACTGACGACGAGTATACCACTGACATCGGTTGGCAGCCATATCTTGTAGTGTCTGCAACCAGGCACAGTGAGGATCACGCGGTCCCCGTCCTGGAAGGCGAGTAGCACAGACAGCACCCAAGCGTTACCTGATCTCCTTCATACTCCTCTGCCACCTCTCTGTTTATGCCACTCTGAATTGGGCGTGGAAAACAGCACTATCTTCGGCAAACGATGGTTCGGAATACGCAACACATGTCCCAACCAACGCAGCTTCTGATGCTGGACACATTCTTCAATGGAAGTACTCGTTGCACAACCGAAAACGCGCTTTCCAACTGCCTCATTTGATTTCAGAATATCGTCATGTTTGTTCGCGCATCCATAGACTACTTGGTTACCTTTGTTTTTCTAACGTTCGGCATAGGGGCACTTTGGGTTGCACTTTTTTGATTGTGGAGAAAATCTAACCTGTGTTTTCGATATTCGCTAACGATGGCTGAATGATACGCAATTTTCAACTTGCTGGTTGAAAGATATGTTATGTTTGTTCACTACGTTCTTTATCCACACCGATCCACTTGCTGTGCGTATCACCATAAGTGAATGCACATGAGGGTTTATCATCCGGTCTGTCGTCTCTACTTCTAAGTCCACTACGTGACAGCTCCTTCAGTGTCCAATGACAAGCGTTGATGGAAGATGCAATGATTGTGGTTCGGCAGTGGACACCCTTTCTCCATGAGCGACCTACTTTGAATCGCGTTGGTCATCCCACACTATTTGTTTTCCTGCTGTAGGTTCGTGATTGTGGTCGACATTTTCATCGAGATTGCGCGCTCGAATGGCCGGGAACCGTATGTAGACCATCCCTATCCGAGCACAAAACGAGTCGTTCCTCCGCCTTCCAGTTGATTCGCTGTCCTGCACACTGCTGCCAGACCTGCTGGTTGGAACGAGACCCGTCTGCTCCCCAGCCGACCACATCAGAGACTCCTCTGCTTCAGTGTGTGCGGTACGTTTGAGTGCCATACTTCCCGGTTTCCTGAAATTTTCTTTTCTGACGGTTTGCATCCATCCACAACCATATTATACTGTTGAATATTTTTGTTCGTGTGTGCAGAGAGAAGCCAGAATCGTAACCTTGACTCGTTTCCAAACTCGCCGATAGTGATACTTTTTGCTACTGTGGTGCATGAATACTGATAAAGCATACTGATACCCATGAGGCGGCCTGGTGCAGCACTTTCAGTTGAAGGAGAACATCCTGAACGATAGGTCCAGCTGGCATTCATTCGGATATCCCGTAGAAACTAAGTTTTTGCGCAAATGGATGTACTTTTCTAATGCTGGTACTCAGTTTAAGCAACAAAACTCGTGAAGAAAGTAAGTTCTGTCGTGAACGACCTTACGAGTTGGACCCATTGCCGTAACACGGTATCGGTTATTGTGAATGGGGCAATCATCATACTGGTCTTCGAAACAGATGATCTCATTTCAGTATGGGATTCCGTGTTTACTTGCTTCTGCACTGGGCAGAAGGCACCGTCAGTGCAGCGTTCGCTTGAAGTGTCCTTATCTCAGCTGGGTATCCATCGATTCCTTATAATTTGTTCTACTCAATTATTTCAGGTAGTCTGTCTTTATTTTACCCTCACGTCTCCATCTTGCCATCACTCCCTTGACTACCTTACGGTCAAGCATGTAGTACGATGGCGTCACTATTTTTACAATCGGGTGTAAACATCACCACTTTGTTTGTCCTGTTGGTTGATGAGATAAAGGGTGGTACTTTTTCCAGTAACCAACAATGATGGTTTAAAGGCGCTTTTAACTCTGTGAACCGTCATGCATCATGACACTATCCATGAAGCAAAGCTATCCTCCATTAGCTCTTGGCCTTCTGTATGGCGCTGTACGACATCTCCTGAGGGCGCCTGAATGCCTATGGGAAGCTTCCACGTGAGTCCACTACATCAAGTGATGTCAAGCAAGGCTGTCCTGTTTTACCTTTCCCCTCCAATTCACCATCGATATGATTATGGAGACTCACCCTCGGTCTTCAACGGGTCGAGATAATCCATCTGTTCGTTCACAGGTATTGAATGAACAAAAAACAGCTCTTCTTGGAACTAATGCCATGGTAACTTAGACAACATCAAATAATCTAAATAATTGTACCTCGGTTAGGTATGCGCTTCACACCTGCAAAGTGTGGAGTGTTAATGCAAGATTGAGGGGGCTAAAAGGTGGTAGTGTGCTGTCACTGGTTCTTTCACATGTTGTAATTAACACCGGTGTGGCTCCTTAGGAGTCCATGAAATGGGGCCCTATAGTCGAGAATGTGAACCAATCCCGAACACATTAGTTTAAGTCCCATTTAAGTTGGGTGGTGGTAGTTATTTGGATGAAATTATGCAGGTATTGGATGGTGTTGAATTTCTTTGCTGAATTACTATACAGTCAATCTGTTTATTAGCTATAAACCGTGTACCATAGATATACTGGTTCCAGCTGTCGCATCTTCGATCATCGGAAAGTAGAAGAGTGCGGGAGATACGGCCAAGCCTTTGAAGTAATGATATGTTCAGTTAACTAGCACTGGCACCACTTACTGCGTGATTGGTCCATATCTGCTACTGTCATTGTCCACTGATGAGTTGAGTCTCAAGGCCTCCTTCCAGAGGGCGACAGTAGTCGAACCGATTAGGTTTACTGGTTAGAGTTTTCATACTTCGCTGCCAGACTATACTGTGTCCACTGTTCGGTCGCTTCCACTCAGCACAGGTCTGGATGAAAAGAGCGCTGCGAGGCAGACGGTCTTCTGACATGCGGAGAATGTCCTAACCGCCGTAACTTACGAAGCATGAGTAACTCATCTATCGCGAGAGAGTTCCTTCTTCCTGTTACCATCTGGACCATCAGCATTGCTAATACGTTCTCCCACCGGACCTGACTAATGCTTCGGAGACAATGATGGTCAAACACTGACATCTTTCATATGTCCTCTGCGCTGTCTCTGATGCATGAAGCAGTGTGGGTCGCAACCAGTGTAAAATCTGCCCTTGAAAAACTGATGTCACTTCGGCACCATAGGTATCGGAGGTTGGCAAAAGCTGTCCTGGCCTTCCAGATTCAAGAAGTAATCTCATCAACCACATCCCCAGAACTTATACAGTGTTGTGTACGACGAGGGTTGGGGTGCAGAATGACAATGGAAAAGACTGAGGGCCCGAAAGCCAGGCTTTATTCATCCAAAACTTTGACACTGAGAGCTGAAAACGGAAGAAAGTGATTTAGCAATAAATGATGAAACGTTTGAAAAACAGTGCAAATATACAGCATTCACCCCCCGCAGAGATGAAAGTTCTCAATAGTTTGATTTATAGTTGAATAATGTCAGGCCTCTCTGTTGCGCAGGACATACGGCCGTGTCTGCTGTTGTTGTATAACCAATGGGTGTTCAGAAGAATTCGACATTTCACTTTCCGAAGCAGAGTCAGATAGTTCCGGCTTAATAAATGAATCAGCGTTGGACTGCGGTTGCTGCTGTTCGGATGCTGGAGCACATCCGAAATCTGCTGAAGGCGCCAGGTGGCGTAGGGAGACCGTTTCTTCCATGCCGTTAGGGCGTCTGACATATGCGTACTCAGGGTTACATTCCAGGAGCTCGACCTCTTCGACTAGGGGGTCGTACTTTGAAGATCGTGTGTTTCGCCGCATCAAAACTGGTCCTGGCGAAAGCAACCACTGTGGCAAGGACGTACCGACTGCGGATTTTCGATTGTGATGAAACATCCGCTCGTGTGGAGTAGCATTGGTGGCCGTGCACAACAAAGAACGAATCGAGTGGAGAGCGTCTTGTAAAACGGCTTCCCAGTGACTGATTTGAAGACCCTTTGATCGTAATGAAAGCGTAATAGCCTTCCACAAAGTTCCATTCAATCTTTCCACCTGGCCGTTCCCCCTTGGATTATATGGAGTGGTCCGACTGGTGGCTACACCTTTTTCATGAAGAAATCGTTTGATCTCATCCGAAATGAATGATGAGCCACGATCCGAATGCACGAAACTTGGCAGGCCAAATGTGGCGAACAGTGGCACAAGGCATGATATCACCGTAGACGAACTGATATCTGGACATGCATAGGCGAACGGAAAACGGGAATATTCGTCTACGATCGTCAGTAGATATTTGTTTCGAGTCGTCGAAGGCAGTGGTCCCTTAAAGTCAATGCTTAAGCGTTCAAACGTTTGTGTGGCTTTAATGAGGGTACCGCCAGATGACTTGAAGAAACGTGGTTTTAGTTCCGCACACACTTGACACTGCTTAATGACGAGTCGGATATCCTCTAGGGAGAATGGTAGATTCTTGGCACGAACGAAATGCATCATGCGTGTTGCTCCAGGATGACACAGGGTTGTGTGTAAGCGTTTTAGATCCAGGTTAGATGAAGTGTTCGCACAGACACTTCGAGAAAGCGTGTCAGCAGCTTTGTTTTCTATGCCTGGTCTGTAGGTAACGTCAAAAGAAAAAGGCGACAACTCCATCCGCCACCGTTGGATTTTGTCATTTTTTATTTTCCCTTTTTGTTGTGTTGAGTACATGAATGCAACGGATCGCTGATCAGTTATGATTTTAAAATGGGTCCCGAGTAGGTAATGCCTCCATTTGCGCACTGCTTCGACAATTGCGCAAGCTTCTTTCTCAATAGCGGAATGGTGTTTTTCGCTGGCAGACAGTGTACGTGAGAAGAATGCGACCGGTCTGCCATCTTGATTGAGTGTAGCAGAAATCGCGACATCAGATGCATCAGTTTCGAGCACCAAAGGTATTCTCGGGTCGATAGTGACCAAGGCTGCATCCATCAACTCCTTTTTCAAACTTTCAAATGCTTTTATAACAGATTCAGGGACAGGAAAGGTTGTATTGTGAGTGATTGGGTAGATCTTATCCGAGAAACGGCTTATCCAACGAGAATAGTACGCGAACAATCCTACCACTCGTTGTTGAGACTTGATGTCGTTCGGAACGGGCAGTTCTTGCAATACCTTGAAGCGTTCAGGGTCTGGTTTGATGACACCTTCAGTAATTTCATAGCCGAGGAGTCTGAGCTTAGTGGTGGAAATCGTGCTTTTATCGTGATTTAACTGAAGGCCGTACTTTTGTGCTACGGTGAGGAAAAGCTGGAGGTTTCGATCATGTTCTTCTTGATTCTTTCCACAAATGGTAACATTATCCACATACGCATATGTCCCGGTAAGTTGTTCGGCGCGTATTATGTCATCCATTACCCTTTGAAAACAGGCTACCCCATTCGTTACTCCGAAAGGTATTCGACGGAACTGATAGAGGTTGTTGCAAGCCTCAAAAGCCGTGTAGATTCTGTCGCTTTCTTTAATGGGTATCTGATAATACGCACTTTCAAGATCAAGCGTGCTGAAAATACGATATTGAGCTATTTTAGTACTTAAATCTTCAAGTCTGGGGAGCGGATAAGCGTCTAGTTGCGTAAATCGGTTTATAGTTTGACTATAGTCAACCACCATTCGCTTCTTCTGTCGTTCATTTGTCGTGACGAGCACTTGCGCTCTCCATGGGGACTTCGAGGGTTCAATGATGTGTTGGTCAAGTAAACGCTTTACTTCAGAAGCAATGAAGGCCTCGTCGTCTGCAGAATGTCGCCTGGACTTTATGGCGATTGGCTTACACCTTGGGTCAATATGCTCGAACAAAGTGGGAGGTTCAATTTTGGCAGCAATTAGACCACAAAGGGAAAAAGAAGGTTTGTCACCGTTGAATGAGATTTCCAGGGACTTATGAAGCTTAAGAAAGTCATGTCCTAGCAAAATATCTGCACAGAGGTCACGTAATACTGAAAACTTGAAAGAGGGATACTTGTTTTGTTTGTGTTGCAACGTTAAAAAGCAATGTCCAAGAGTAAAGCTTTTGTGCTGGATAGATGCCAAAGTTATCTCAGATGACGATGGTAGTACAGACCACTTGTTACGACGGACTACCTTTTCGGAAATGAAACTTTCTGAGCTACCAGTATCAACAAGAGCTCGAAGCGGGACACCATTGGCTTTCACATCGGTGACTGCTTCTTTTAGACACTCGGGAGCCGCTGCAGTGACGCAAGATAGCGCACTTGAAACAGATGAGGTGTTCCGCGGACCAGTAGATCTGCATACCTTTTGAAAATGCCCTTTCTTCCCACAGTTTTTGCAGGTCGCATCTTTAGCGGGGCATTTATATCTCGGGTGACGAGCATAGCCACAGAAGAAACATGAAGACCCCACACTGGCAGCAGTCGCCTGCTCGTGCGATGACGTTTGAGAACGTGGGGACTTTGGCGGGTCGTTCGATACGGTGGCACAGGGAAGTTGAGTGTTCGGCAAAAACGACAACGACTGTTTTTGCGCTAGTTCGAGGGACTTTGCATGGTCGTACGCGGTTTTAAAATCCAGCGACTTATGTTCCAGCAGTCTCTGGCGTATAGTATTGGAATAAAGTCCGCTAATAAACGCATCTCGCAACGCTTCATCGGTATGCTGTTCTGCACTGACGGCTGTAAAGCGGCAGTCTGGCAATAAACTGCGAAGCTTCTGCACAAACTGATCAAGGTTCTGAGCTCCGTCCTGTTTACAAGTGTTCAAAAGATGCCGTGCAAAAACTTCATTTTTCGGCTGTACGTAAATTTCTCGCAAGGTTTCGATGGCTGATTCATAGTCTTTGCAGTCTTTGATGAATCGGTAAACACTAGGGGAGACGTAATTGAACAATGTTTTCAGTTTATCTGGTGAATGAGAACCGATTAACTCTAGGAAGTTTGTGAAAGTACAAAACCAATGCTCCCAGGTATCTGCCGAGTCTTGAGTATTGGGGTCGGTATCGAATCGTACGTAATATAATAATCGATCCATTGTTCGAAAAAGACTTTTTTGGATGAATAAATTGTTGTGTACGACGAGGGTCGGAGTGCAACGACGAATGACAATTCTTGAGTATTGGGGTCGGTATCGAATCGTACAGTACGTAATAATCGATCCATTGTTCGAAAAAGACTTTTTTGGATGAATAAATTGTTGTGTACGACGAGGGTCGGAGTGCAACGACAATCAGAATGACAATGGAAAAGACTGAGGGCCCGAAATCCAGGCTTTATTCATCCAAAACTTTGACACTGAGAGCTGAAAACGGAAGAAAGTGGTTTAGCAATAAATGATGAAACGTTTGAAAAACAGAGCAAATATACAACATACAGCTGCCCAGGTGAACAACTTTATCTACCACATTGATTGGCTCACCTGCAAGCATGAAGTTTGGGTTTGGTCCCACCGAGTCTTGTAGCCGCACTTTACGCTTTGCATGTGTGGTGAACATTCCAAACTGTTCGGCGGAATTATTTGGGTTATTTAAAATGGCCTGTGATTTTGAGCGATCTGAACGCGTGAGAGCAATAACGTTCGCAAACTCAGTCTTTGAGCGAAGGTAGCGGGATTGTTTCGACCCCCGAGGTTTTCAGAGTCAGGCGTAAGATTTTCAAGCGGCAAATAAATAACAAATTTGCAGAGAAAAGGTGAGAGAGCAGCCTTGTTTTACACTATGGGGTAGACTGTTTACTTCTCGGTCTCTACCACTCACCACAGGACTGGGCATCGTCATCGTCATCATCAGCGATAGCAGGCCACCACTGATATATACGAGCGCTTAACTACCAGGTTTGGTAGAAAGTGGGAAGAGAAGAGTAGAATAGGTACGGACTTAGTGCGATGAATTCTTGCGTCGTCAAGGAAAACAATCAATAATAAGGTGGCTGCGCACCATAATAAACAGCGAGAGATTAAGCTGGATCCAATTGAGTCTCCTGTCAAAACCAATTTCATGCACAATTGAAAGTTTCTATCGAAATTTGTCCAATTTGAGTTCAAGCAGAACATAAGATTGAAGACAACCCGGGGACTGCGTCTATCTGAGGAGCCTCAAGAAGCTCGAAACTAGTCGTGGGCTGTCGAAGAATTTTCAGCAACTCAGCAAATATTGCGTTAAATGTAGACAGCGTGCCTAGACCTTTGTATGCATTTGACCATCTGAATTAAAATTCGATCAGCGTGATTGACCCAGTCTTTTGCGAGCCACGCCCGACGTAAGCTCAGCGACAAAGACAAATGGGTGATCCTGCTAGTAAGTGACAACATGCTCACCACTGAGGTCGATTGTGTGCCATGTCCTCCTGGGTTTCCGTATGAAACCGTATGAAATTATGCTCACAATAGTCCGATGGGGAAGCCACGAAGATTCCACAACATTCAGTTTGACCGCTTTGATTTCGCGTTGTAATGTAATGACCTGTCCCTCCGCGAAGCTGCCGCCGACAACGGATGGGAACAGAAAATGCCTTCTTGCGTAGATAGTGGCAATACGTAATACATTCGTCATCATTGACAGCATGTCATCAGTGTTCAGCACCGATGCTTCGCTGCCGTACGTAATAAATTAATAAACCATTTTAACCTGGGAAGTCTAATCGGCTGCTTAACTATTCGGATTCGTCGCCAAATGGCTGAGTACACATCACCTAGTTGCGTGATGTAGCTTGCTTTGTTATGGAGACGCTGGTGATCAAACGACTGAAGATAACATGAAGGGGGGATGTGACCTTCGTGTGCCTCCATGACCCGTTGAGCTATACCGGGTAGTGTCCACACAATACTCACAGTCTCTTATGCCAGGTTGGTTAGTGGTTAGAGCTCTGATCGGGTTGGGAGTTGGAACGTGTATAGTGACTTGTTCATTGAAAAATTTGATGCGCTGGCGTTTTCCACCAAACGCCTCTGTCTTACGGTCAGGTTTCTGACCCAAGGGCTTTGGTTGAGGACCCTAATCGTCCTCTTGTCCAGAACTGAGTATACTGGCAGTGTCCCCACTGATGTATAATCATGACTTGCAGTTAAAAACGCTGTCATGCCACAGTGGTAGTCGCATGAGGTAACCATCCGGGTGGCCTTGTGTTTCGATATACCATAGGTAAACAAAAACAGACTACTGCTGAAGGCCCCCTTCTTTTTCATATACTTTTTCCTCACCCTTCATGACCCCATTAGTAAAATTTCCTTTGTAGACCTATCAATCTTTCATCCCGTCAGGACGATCAGATCTTAACAAACAATTCTACTGTTTGTAATATTTCACAATTCATTTTCTCTGTTGGAATCAACTGAGCCGCAGTGCTCGTCCGTTGGTTCATCTGTAATATAGCCGATCTTCTTCCGGTGTCCTTTGTCCTTCTTTGAGGTTTTACCACTCGTGTACTAGACCCTCAATCATGATAGAACAAATTCTATCAAGCTTCTAAATCACCCAGCTAGGTCACTTTTGACATAACACTTGTGACGGGTCTCCCACGATCCCAATTCCAGCTGATCGATTTCAGATGATTTTGGAACACCAGCAAAGGTAGTTTGAGCACGCGCAGCTGCAGCAACAAAAGCAATTTGAGTACACGCTGCTAAGACTCAGAAATGCTGACCAAGTACCTTGACTCGACGCTTCTCGCCCCCTCACGGACATTCTGGCACGACCTTGTGGAACACTCTGTGACTACCCTATAAATACAGCTGTAATGATTTTCCTTTGTCTCCATAAAGGGCTGTGTAGAGCTGCCGTGCCTTTTGATATAACATAGTGGGCGGAGCGGGAAGCCAAGGGACCGATACAGAGTTGCACTACCGTACTTCAAGACATAACACATAGTGAACTCAGGAGAAAACTTTCCTTATACTTGTACGAGCCCACGGTAGTTCGCATACAGTACCCTCATGAAAGAAATTGTTGCACTACCGTACTTCAAGACATAACACATAGTGAACTCAGGAGAAAACTTTCCTTATACTTGTACGAGCCCACGGTAGTTCGCATACAGTACCCTCATAAGGGAAAGAAATTTGGAAAGGACATTTGATCACCAGACACTACCAAAGTTGCTGACAATCGACAGAATTAAAAGCAGCTTTCAGATCACGAAATACGACCGACATGGGACGTTTGAAGGAGTGACACCGTTCAACATATTGTCTCTCGGCCAGGGGAAAACTCAGCTTGATTCTTACGAATGTCCCTCGCGGTAATCCCCCAGCCTAAGCAAAATAATTTCAGCGAGCACCTGAGATATGACGGATACCATGTTGGTGTCACGGTGATTTTCTTGCTCCCTTTTTAACGGTAAGGGATCTCCGTTGGGCTGATTTCTGTTTTCGTTCCAAATCTGCAGTATGGTTGTTAAACCTTTCACCACCTTCTCTGAAGATTGCTGGATGCAGATCATCTGAGTCTGATGCATTGTTGCACTGAAGAATTGATATCTCACTTTGATTTCTGTTTTTGATGGCTGGCTGCTGTCGATATTCCATCCAGGCCCACTGTGTTCTTCTAGCTGTTCCATTGAAATAGACCAGCTGAACTGTTCTTTGAATTGCTCAGCCCATTGCTCAATACGACGATTGAGGAAGTGAATTACCGTTCTGTCCTTTTCGAATATCGTTTCGTTGACAGGTCTTCTTTTTGCCGGTCGATCGAATCAGCTGCTTTTGCCTGCAGCGAAACCACCAGTGTTCTTTATCGTTCTTCAAGCTACTGATTATCCCTTGTTTGGGGGATCTGTGTGCACCATCAGATCGCTAGTGGCTGGTATAGTCTTTCTGGCAGCAATAAGATCTACTGATCTCGGCGATATCCAGTGTTCATTTAATCGAACTGAAGGAGCCGCTCCCCATTAACCGTACGCTCAGCATCGACTCCAAACCTACTACCCAATAGCGTTTCTTCCGGACTTCTTGCCGGCCGAATCACTCGCGACAGATCCTTTTGTTGTGACTTGCTGGACGGTAGTGCAACTCTGTATCGGTCCCTTGCCTTCCTGCTCCGCCCACCATCGTATATGAAAAGGCACGGTAGCTCTACACAGCCCTTTATGGAGACAAAAAGAGAATCATTACATTTGTATTTATAGAGTAATCACAGGGTGTTCCACAAGGTAGTGCTAGAAGCACCGTGAGGGGGCGAGAAGCGTCCATTCAAAGATCCTCGGTCCGGATTGGCTGGCATTCTGACCAATCAGGGCATGCCTTCGTTTGGCCCGTGTCCTGCACGTGACACATCTGTCCAAATGATGTGATGTTCGGTTATTAGGGATGGCTGGCCTCCGAACACTTTTTCAGTCTCTTTTCAGTCACTTTTCCAGGGCGTGCGCTGATACGACAGACAAACACCATTCACTGCATCAATCCCCATTGATATTAATTGAGTCAGGCGACCGCACAGCGCAAGTACGGCTGTTTACTGGGATCCAGTAAGGCGCTTTCAGCCGTGGGACTGAGTGCAAATCACATAACGTAGATACCACGAGCCATTGCGTCAGGATTACTGGATGCCCGGAGAGTAAAATGTGGAATAGGTGGGCTCGTCCTAAGCGGTTTGAGATGCATGACCGAAGTAGGGTCTTATATGCATTTTTCGGAGACGCAACATACATCGATAGAAAGAGAAAGCAAGATTTCAGCAAGGGACGCTGTTGCTCAATTCGATATAGAGTACAGACATTAAAGACTGCAACGTAGATCAGATCTTTTGAAGTTAATAGGTGATTTCGGTTTATTTTTTCGGTGGTGGTTTAGACACGGAGTAGTGGCCAGGAGATTGGCAGATGGGTTGATTGAACTGCATTGTACGGTGGTTTGGGAGGGAATGAGGGAGAAGGCCGGTGAGCGATGAGCTGCAAGGGAAAATGATACTTTTCGGTTGTCCAAGCGAAGAGGGGTATCTAGTTGACGTACTCAACTATGAGCCTTTGACTCAACAGTCTGGACTTCGAGACAGAGGTTGTTAGGGTCTTCTTGGGGAACCCTTCCCTGAGCCAATGACTCAATAGTCATACCCACTTAGCTGCAGGGGACCGGCCTGTTCCGATGGCGTAGGTAGTAAAGAATTACAGTATCACTTCTAATGCAGCTGTGCACAGCAGGTACCTTTTGAGCAGCACCAGACTCTTTGGTTTTAGAGGCATTTCGACCGTATTGAATAATGCACCGACAGTCATGGTCAACCGATCGGAATGTGCGGTTTTTAGGACTGTCCTTTTCTGACCCGTCCTTCGTCGGGGGAAGGCAGTATCGTTGCTTCCATAAATACGGACATGGTGGTCACCTGGTGAAAATGCCCCACACTCCTATCGCAGAGGACAGTACGACTTTGACTCCAGACCGCCTCGTAACACGATTACTCGCAATACGAGGACTCGCTGTTCTTCATCGGGCTGCTCCCTGTTGGCCTTCCTGGCATGATGAGACCTTTAGGAACTGAGTTTCATCCAGTATAGCCCGCAAGATCATTGCACCACAAATGCCCGACCACCACGACATGGTGACCGCTTTAGATCAGGAGAAATACTATAAACGAAAAATGACAAATCTCAGTTGTTTGTGACTGAAATCTTCACACCTACCCTTCGTTACTTTTTACGTAGTAGATGTTTCTTGCACAGATATTTGCAGATTCTCCAGTTCTTCCATTTTATTCTAAGCAGGGCGTTTTCGGAGATGATTTCTGTGTATCTCGTCACAATCAACACCTCCTAGTCCTAACTAGGTCGCTGGAATGGGATCCTACTGTATGTCGGCGGTTCTATCGAGGAAGTTTTGTTGAGAGGATCCTAGCAGTTCTTGTAACTAATCCTCTTTAGTAGCCTTCATTCGATATCTCTGAATTCTCGTAGCTACGATATTCCCTGTAAGCTATAACATTTTATTTTTTTACCAATATGATCTTAAGTCTAATTTTTCGGCCAGTCACCGGCCGTATACGGATCAACACATCAGCCAATCAAAGTTCATACTTTGAGTTGCCTGATCTCAACCACCATGTCAATTGCCGTCCATCTAGTGTGCACATATTCTCACTGACTGTTGGATTTCAAATCTTTTGTTACCCGCGGATATTCTTTTCCATACTGTTGTCAAAGTTGTTAATATTCACTCGTTTCATGGCTTTCTTATCTTCCAGGTGTCCAGCTGCATTCCACACCGGTGATTTGTGTACGCCGGCCGGATCCGTAGAGGTGTCGTTGTCCCATATTGTTTGTCCACGGCACTACGAAGACACTTTGGTTTCGACCCACGGTTTTAAAACCCAACATCCAAACTGGTGCTTCCAGTGTTTCAATACTATAGCTGCGGATAAGGTACATTTTTAAAACCATTAGCCATTGTCTTCCAATCTCTAATTCGAAGTGTTGTTTTTCCTGAGTTTGTTGTCCTGAGTTCGTCGGAGCAGACTTCACTTGCCTTGGGTTGGTCAGTGGAGCACTGGTGTCACAGACAAGCAACTTACCCGTGAAATGATTGACTTGTACGAATTGTAAGGAGTACGGTTGGTCCAGGGTACTAGGGTTTAGGAAAGCTTTGATTTATCTTTAGTTGCCTAGGGCTTGTTGGTTTGGGGGGGAGCGAACTGTAGCACAGGAGCTAATTCGCGCTGACCGTTGTCTGGTCACACACTAATATAAACTGTATAGCTTTCTTGTTTATATCACTCCTGCACAAGACGCTCTCACTATTGATTCTGTTTCTCCTAGAACCTCGTGCTACGCTCGCCATGAGAATCTGTTGCGTTTCCAGTGAAATCACTTGTTACTGGGTTTGTGTATCTTACGTCGTTATATTACATGGCCATGCCAAGAGCCACTTTCCGACACAGCAGTTTATTTGACTCCGGTCTGGACTCTCTGGATTACTTTATTGGTGGAAATTTCTGGTCTTGAACAATCGAAGACGTGTTACTGGTGTGACTCCTACCACTGGGTATGCCTCAGAACAGATTCCTTGAAATTCGACATGCCTTCCTCAAAAAGACGTAAAATCTGCCTGGTTTCCGTTAATTTTCCTATAGGTTTTTCACTGATGTCCCAGGGTGTTTTTTCTCATAGGAGATGGTAGTGTACGGAGATCTTGAAATGCTATTAGAGAGTTGGTTCATTATGTAATTTAACGCATTCTATGTTGAAAAGCCAAAGATCTGTTTCAATCATACTGGGTATTATCCGTGGGTTGCCTCCAACAAGTCCGTAGCAATAGTCCGACCCGCCATCTTCCAGCCAGTTAACATGTGGTCGGGTGATCTTAATCACGTGGTAGAAAAATGCTTAATACTGTACCGTCTAACGTCCGGTTACTCTCACTTTTCTAAATGACCTTACTTCTTTTTCTGACTTCCTTTGGAAGCCTAATAATAACAATAATAGTTATACTATTAAGATGGGTGCACCTTAAGGATCTTGCGGTGTTGTGCGTCATTGCAGACTCGTTAGTCAGTGAGATTGGGAACCTGTTCACGTTCATCGATAGTGCCAACTGTCCTCCATTTGCTAATAGTCAGATTAAGTCAACGACTGATCGAAGGCGAAGCTAAACTGCCTGGAACTCCAAACACAATTTTGAGATATTCGTTTCTGTACGCCTGTCTAACGCGTTCCAATAAGGGCGAGAATCTTCATGTGTCTGAGCTCCCTAGAATTTGACCGAATGCTTCTTTATAACGTCCATTAATTGCCAAACCCTTGGTTTTGTAGCGGTGGAATCCCTCGCAGCAATACACTTGGTGTCCGTTCTCCATATTCCGATCACCCTGAGCCTTAATTCATAACTTTTGGAGTCCGATAACTTACGGCCCATCGGTTCATCCAGTGGTTGATGGTTCACTCACGCTTGCGAATGCTAACTTCAGTGCAAGGTTTAATCTGTTGCTTGTTGACTAGCCGCCTCTCCGTCTCTCGACTTTTCCTGTCTAGGCTTGGGCGCCCTGTCAGTATTCCAGCCCTCGTGCCTGATTCGTGTGGCATGGCAGCTAGGCACCGAAAGGGTGCTACAGCTGAACGGTTAGTGATTAGTTAGATTAGACGCCTACACTCTAATGCACCTTCTCAAAAAGCGTTCATTAGGACAAGGCTACCGTCACATCGTTGATTCGCATTCTCCACCGACCAAATGAAAAATTGTCCGCTTTAGCTTCACTGTCTATGTTCTAGTAGGATTCAAGTTTCATATGTCCCAACTGTACAAGTGAATCCCTTTTATTTTGCTTCAGGTGTTGTGTCAAACTTGCCCAGCAACATACCACAAAGAATGCAGTCAGTCTGCTCCCAACGATGGCAACTTTATTTGTCAGTCTTGCAGGTAAAGTGTTGTGATAGGTGCTGATTAATGGCCATAAAATCTACGCGCTATTATTAATGTCATGTTTGTGTGATATATCATTGCGGGTACCGTGCGAACTGATAATGAAGCACGTGTTCAACATAAGGTCGCTTATTTCTTTTTTCTGTCTGTAAGTTGCGACCGTCTAATCAGAAAAGGAAGCAATGACTCCACTGAGTCCAAACTTCCTAACATAGGTGCTATACAACAATCAGTTATCCATAGTATGCAATGCTTCTTGATTATTATCTAGCATCTTTTGAGCGCGTTTCTCCCAGGGCTCGTAACCTATTCAAACGTCCGGTACTCTGCATGCACTCTCTCCGGAGGTGGACAACTGTTTTGTCGTCGGAGTGGTGCAATTTTTAAAATACTAACAGCCATTTGGATTTCATATCACACGGGTATTCTTGAATCACCAGCTTAACATTTAGTCAAGGGCGGTGTGCAGCAGATGCACACTTGAGCAGTATTTTCTGAAAGACCGCCCTATGGGTGACTTGCCTGCTCGCAAACCCGACGATTCCCTACCTCGATTTCTCATGTACTTCAGAAACGGAGTGTTTCCACGTTATGCTCAAATCATTTGGGCTAAGATCATGCATTTTCGTTGGTGGCCCTGTGAAATTATTCACGCCCGCAACGCTCCCATCAATATCCTCAATATGACTCATCCTGAGGGCACGTTCCCCGTGCACTTTTTGGGCTCGGACGAGTATCAGTGGGTAGCTCGGGGTGCTGTTTTACCCTACGAAATCGGCCTCAAGTCTTCCGCCGCGAAAGACAGTCACGGTACGAAGAGCGTGGAAAAAGCGTTCACGCGTGGTGAGTCACTCATTTCTTCTCTTGCATAGTAAAGAATCCGGTCTTTTCTAACGATGTTCAGCTCTTTTTGTCGCTCAATTTTTACAGGTCCGATACCATCCGGCTTGACATCGGTGCTCACCCACATTAGATGGCCATATGGACGATAACGAGCACTCAGGATGTGGTTGGATACATCAGTTTCCAACTCTAATTGCGCACTAGGACCTGAGTACACCCGTAACCCTCGCGCACCGTGGAAATCGCGTCACGTGTATCCATCGTCGCTGAGTGCACTTTGCTCTTGGTTTATTGACTGCGTGCATCTGGTGCACTTTCATTCAGTGATCGAGTGCCACAGTTTGATTAGATTCGTCTCGATATGTCGGACACTTATCTTGATGTGCCGGTCAATTGTGTGAGGTTATGGTTGCTTAGAGAGGCTGAGTAGTTCCCGTAACGTGAAGCCAGTGTCTTTTATAATGCATTGAATCAGCTCCATCGTTAAAGGTACTGCCAGATTTTGCTGAGGATTGTTTAGTTGAGCTATGAATGCCATCCAAGAATAGAAGCGACCGTGTATTTTTTGATTGCATTTTGTTGCATTCTGCTGATTGTATGTGTGAACCAAAAGTCTTGGGCAGGGTCTCATGACGTGTTCCAAGTACAGCGGTCCGTTCGTAACGTGCTGGAACAGGCAACAGTTTTTTTCGATGGCTTAGCTTCGTACAAGGTCACACGCTTGTCATAAAAATATATCCTTGTACGATGGGTCAACCAGATGGTAGGCTACAAGATCTGGAGGTTTTTTGGCGCAAATTGAAGGTCATTTCGTGTTTCTGAAACCGCGAACGTTACCGCTGTTTCTCATTGCACCAATGAGCTTTTTTATTCTACGTGCTGTATTTACAAATTGTTTATGCTAGCTACTTCTCAATTCAGTTTTCCTGACTAGTCAGTGATAACTAGCTGGACCTAGAAACAGCACTCAGACCGTCCGTTGACCTGGTAAGTACTCTTGTCTAATGTTAGATAGCACCACAGAACTTCCACAACGAAGAAATCATCGGCCCTTCTGAATTATCCTCACCCGTCTGATATAACCTAATTTTTTTAATCCTCCAAAAGTGATCCGCGAGTGAAGAGGTTGCGCAAGAGTTCACCGTCAGTCGAGATTCAGCAAAGAATCACCCATCAGAGACCTTTTAGAAATACAAAATAGTTTAACTAACCTAGATTATTCTGTTTCAGTATTCAGCATGCGTTTCACATCAGCAAATTTTAGAGCACTTCTGTAAGACTGGACAGGATCAAACGCAAATCACATGGTTGCAGATAAACCTATCGATGGGTAGGCAGATAGTTAGATAGTGGCCAGATAGTTAACGGACAAGGGATGAAATCACTCCCCGAATCGAGAAGGCCATGGCAGCTTGGTTGTCAAGGATAGTGTACAGTGTTGCAGTTCAGTATGTCCCCATGTGTGAATCGGAGACGTGGCCTCTAGGTGCATGTCTTCGAAGAATCTATATCTGACAATCGGTCCCTCGGAAGCTTTCTCCAGTCGATTGGGAACACATGATTATAAATACTGAAGTATCCTGGATGGTTTTCAATAGGGATACTTTTCCCTCGATTGATTAGCTGGTCAAACTCCATAGAGTACGCTGGTTAGGCCATATACGCCAGGGGACCGTTTATTTCGCAGAGGCACACTCTCCGAGCCAGATGTAGGGAAGACAAGACCCAGGGCCCAGTTGGAAACGAAGCGTGAAAGCCCTTACCAGTTAGCTTAGTCGCGTAGCTAACTGCCGTCCCCTGGGAGGGACCCTGGGATGGAACAAGTGAATGGCAAGTGACCGTTATGGATGTGGCCATGTCTCACAGTCACCAGCAATCCTGCATCGAAACTGTTGCCTTCACCGCATAGCTGCCATACCGGACAAATAGAACCATTTAGCACCTCCAACGCGTTGCTGTAATTTTTTTGTTCTTGTCCTCTGTGAATGGAACTATAGCACCTGGAACTACTGCACTATAGTCAGCCGAAAAGCTAGCTGACCGAAACAGATGCATCGCTCCCTCACTCAGGGAAGGCCGAATAACCTTTCGCCGTGGTTTCCTCCCCTTTTATTGTCATTGTTTTCCTCCCTTTGGAAATCTTGTGCATCAGAGCTGTCCAATATGGACATTTCGGAGGGACACGTCTTCGCTTTTCAGTTTGATGCAGTCGATATCTTTTGTCATCATCATCGTCTGAATTGTAGTTTATAACTCCATGATTCAGGTTTGTTGGATAGACTTCGAGACTTTTCCAGCTGTATCGGCGTCATAGGTACTTCAAGAAGCCAGTTTCAGATAAAGCTGGTTGATTAGAGTGTGCAGTGACCGTGGGGTTACGTTAGGTGGCCGAGCTATTGGTTACGCCTGCACTGAGCCTGCCAGACTACGCGATAGGGAGAAGACAGAGAACTGGGGACACGGCTGTATTGCCAGGACAAAACATACAGAGCGTCTGCGTAAATATATAGGATGACTAATTGGCCAAATATGGTCGTTCACTTGTTCGCTCCGTACAGCCAATGGTGGTGTTCCGGTCGTGAACATTCTCAGGCCCACTACGCTGGTCGTGTGTTGCTAAACCGTGTTTGGTGGGAGCCGCCGACTCACCTACTTTCCGGACGTGTCGAACCGATGGTGACCTTGGGGATGCGTCACTCTGTGCACATGTGCTTTTTCTTCTGTCTGGGCGCGCCCTGACAGGTAGTTTCTGCATTGCCGAACTTTCCAATCATCCACTCTCATAGCGGCCGGACATAGTTGCTGTCTTATGTTACGATCCTGGGATCCGATAAGCAGAAAATAGATGCTCTCTGACTCACGTTTATTTTCCCCTATTATTATTATTATTATTATTATTATTATTATTACCAATAGTGTTAAGCTGTATGATGGACTCGTGTTCCTATCCAAAGGAACAGACACTAGGGCTTCAAGTATTGTGCAAGTTTTTTTAACGGATTCTAGATTCAAGTCTGTTAATTGTCCAGTGAACTGAAAATATTTGAATGAACCTTATCCAAACCTGTTTACTGCTTACTATGTTTTTGTTGTTGAGATTATATCACCTTTCTGTTATGAAAAATTACGATGACAGTACACTTTTTATTTACCCCCCGTGGCCGCTAGGTTACCACATTACTGTGATCCTTGTTCTGTTTGTCTCAGTTTATTATTATTATTACCTCTCATCCACAGCATTGAAGCGCGCACCGAAAGCCTATCAACTATACGTCAACCATGTGCTCAAACGAGGTTTACCATTGACTTCTATGCATGCCGATCCTTTGCCGGATGAGGAACTCTTGCCACCGGCATCCATGGACGCTGATGTTGGTATCCATCCGTCTTTGGAAGAAGAAAGTAAAGCACTTGCACTGGCTGAACTGACACCATTGCACAGCAGTATTTTCCCTGAAAAACTGTGGCCTAAAGTAAGTTGAGACGCTCCACCACAACCAGTTTTCAGTTATATGGATGTGTGATTTGGTTTGATCGCCTTAGAATTCATAAAGCTTTATGAGGCAGTTGAAGTCCTGAAAAATACAAGGTCCTTTCACCATCTATAGGGAATCCGTATAGTAAGTTCCTAATCTGTATTGACAGGTACCGTTTCTTTGCTTGTACAGACACCTGTCTTCAATACTTTCGGAAATCACTTTGTGCTTGCACCGACCTGCCTGACTGGATCACTCTTCCAAGACCGCACTACCTAGAGGTAGACTGTCCTGAGGTTAACCCGTATAATGATCTGAAATCCCAAACTCCTCACGCACTACAGGCACGTCAACTTGGTTAAAACCACTGTGTTTTGAACTATCGTGCACTTGGGTATCACGTGGTCCGTCAGTAGTACACATCCGCATGAACAATAGTGAGATGTTAATCCTCCCGTCAGATACTTCATGGATTACCGCTCTTCCGATAGATTTCGGTATCTGAGACCAAGACCTGTGGGAGGACCGGATGCAGGACTACCCAATTCATAGGGCGTGCTGTGTTACTCATGTTATCTCCTAATTTTCTGTGGAATTTCGGTTATCTTCGGGTCTGACGTGAATAAAAAATGGCTTTGCCAGGGTTACATCAGAAGTTCGATTAACATTAGTACCCGAAAGGAACTTCACCACCGTAACACGAGCGTTTCGTCTGCATTATAACTGATGTTCGTCACGTCATAGACGGACGGACGAGACATGGTACATTTTGGCAACTTACTGGGATCTAGGAAGCGAAAGCACTTCTAATCTGTCCGTAGATGTAGTTACCCTGTGTTGGAAGGACGGTATCTCAAAGTTATGAAACGAAAAATAGCCAAGAGCTGAAAGGTTGAACTGAACCGTAAATGCATGATCCGGCCACTCGCATTCCCGCGCTAATCCTCATCATCATCATCCTTGACAGCAACACCAGATAGAAACAATGATGCTTCTCCGTAGTACAACTATTTTGGTTGATCTGAATAAAGCCTTATAATAGGGAGCTAGGGTTAGCTTAAAAGAAAAGTGGCCAGATCGATACAGGATGGGATTAGCCCTTCAATGTATTGTTTCCAGTCATAGAGGTGAAAGTCCCAACTGTTTGTTCGTGAGCAACCCCTACGTTTCTGTTGGTCTTCATCACAGCATCTGTTTTTCTTTTTTGCCCAGCTTCACAAACTCATTACTTCCAGAGTTCCATCCTCGCCTTGTTCTTGTGCGACCTCATCAAGTACAAATACTATGTGTTCAAACAAGTCCGGTTGCATTCATGTACGGAATCGAGCCGACTGTGCCAGTGCAGTTTGCTCCTTTGGGACCAAGGACTGTGGTAATAGACGGTTCGCCCAAATGCTTCTCACATCCGAGGCGGATCGGGTGACCTTATTTCGGACTGTCAATCGTGGCTTCGGGTTGAAAGCCAACAAATCGTTCAAATCAGTAAGTGTCAGCAACGACAGTTCCATTCAACTGTTTTCATTTCGAGCAACCTGACTGCCAGTGGTTGCATGTGGCACTATAATTCAGGAGACGAAATCTCAGATCGCTTTTCTACCTACTTGGGATTCATACTAAGCTCCGAATCGCTCAGTATACCGTTTTTTGACTCGGATCGTTCGGCGAACGATACCAAAGAATTTTATAATGGAAACTCTGGCATGTAGGCAAGAGTCCCCATCCAGTTAACACTATCGAAATGAAGTGTTGGACCACATCCTTGGCTGTATGCCAGATAAGAAGGTAGATTACGAGAGTGGTCGTGTTTTTCCATTTCCGTAATATGGTTTCTGTAAAATATACCATACTTTCCTCTGCTTGTTCAGTCTTCTAACCACGCCTCTCTTTTTGTTTGCCAATTCACAAAACAGGGTGATTTAGTCACTGAATATGTCGGAGAAATCATCACACTGGACGACGCCAATAAGCGAATTCTCGAAGCTCTTGGTCCAAATGCACTGGCAAACATCAGTTCGTCACGAAAAGGCTTTCAACCACTAGCCGAAACCTATCTTGCCCGTCTCAGTTCCGATCTGGATTTCGTTGTAGATGCGCACAAACAGGGTAACCTTTCCCGATTCATCAACCACTCCTGTGAACCGAATTTGCAGGCTGACAATTGGCTTACTGGAGAAAAACCACATGTTGGTGAGTTGTTCCGATGTTCCATATTCTATTTGAATCACTTGTCTCCAGACTAAATTGCCATGGCTTTCCTTTCCTTATTGATGGGTTTCCTTCCTTTCGTCCAATATACGGGTCAGAAGCACAACATCCAACTTATGTACCGCCCGATAATCATACGATCCGCTGGTTTCTTTAGGGGTTTTTCGAGTCAATTGTGATACAACCAGTGGACGCCTGCGCAGGATTGTCGATTGACACTCAGTTTGTGAGAAATCGGCTCCCGCAAATCACTAAGAAACATGCCTATCCATCATCTTCGAAGAAATGCAGTGTCGATCTAAACTAGCCCGACAACTCTCCACGGTAACCCAACACTGTACTAGTAGCGACCAAGTGGATGAAGTGTGGCATAATGTGAAAGGATCTATGTTAGTGGCTTTCAGTGCTCTCTGTCCGGCGTCTCGGATACGCTCAAATGACCACTGTATATTGTCGAGACGCTAGTCATGACTGATGTCAGGAAATCAATACAATCAGGCAAGGAATACGACAGCTCATGCAAATCCCTCAAAGGCTAAACAGTGAAGAGACTCATGAAAGACTGAGAGACTGGTGAATGTCTAAAGGTCGGAAGATGCAGAAGGGTTTTGCTACAGGAAAAGCCGTATCCTATATCAACGTACATCAACGACTGGCGCTAGGAAACCAACATTCAGTAAAACGATAAGTGAAAAAGGCGGTTCACAAATTCACTCCCAAAGCGTTGACTGGAAAGATGGGTCGAACACTTCAGCGGACAGTTTAGCTGGCCTTATGCAACACACCCTGTGAAAAATAGTGTGTACGGGCGAATGGAATGTAAACCTTGGTCGCCTGTCGGAAGAAGAAAGAAAGTACGAAATATCCGTACTGTAACTTGGGAAGGCACCAGGATCAAAAGGTCTGTATCCATCACTGTTCAAAGAATGTGGAGAATCTTTGGTGACCCATCTAATAATATTCACTGGTGCGATATAGAGTGGAGAGAAACTACCTGCAGAATGGGACATATCGGCAGTCATTCCTATCTCCAAAAATGTTGACGGACGCTGTGTGAAAACCACGGTGGCATCTGCCTGGTAGCTCTGGCGTTGAAGGTGCTCCCTCGTTTTTCTTATTCAAAGGTTGATTGAACACAGGGAGAGACCAGGTAGGATTCCATCCTGCAAGTGGATGCATCTATCACATTTTCACCATGCGGCAGATTATGGAACAGGGATGCTGCTTCCAGCGACCACTGTTGGTTGTTTTGCTTGACTTGAAAGCTGCCTTTGACTCTGTGGAACCTCAGGCACTATGGCAGTGTCTGTGGAGCAAAGGGGCCCCCGATAAATTCTTGACCCTCCTTAGGGTGTTGTTCGCCAACTCTCATGGACACGTAATGGCCTATGGGAAGCTCTAATATGGGTTCACTACATCAGGCAAGGCTTTCCTTTTCCACCTTTCCACTTCAACTGCATCATAAATAGGATTATGGAAGTCTCCCTACCAGACTCCCCTCCCTGCCCGAGTCCGGTGTGAACACCGGACCAGTGATGTTGAAGTACGTCAAATGGTTTTGTCAGGTCGACCGACTCCCTCGGCGTGCTCTTTTCGCACAACCGCGCTAAGAGTGGAGACGAATCAGGAGAAGTCAAACAATTATTTGGCAGCGATGTATAAAAGCCATTAGCAGCGAACTCAGTTGCGCCCGTCATTACTGTCTCCATGAATGGGGAACCCAAGACGGGCCACATCAATGGTTATGGACGTTGTCAGACATGGCTCAGCCGCGACCTCAATGGCGCTCTTGCATCCAAGCTAATAACTTCAATGCATAGCTCTCCTCGCAATCTCCCCACTTAAAGGTCCACTGACAGGCCCGTACTTACGCATCAATTGTATTAACTACCGCCTCGAAGGCGCCTCCAAATCATCGGTAAAACGATCTATATTCCCGGATGATGGTAGCGTTCACATCAGTTCACGGTTCCATGGGCTACTGGATTCAGGTATCGCATTTGATGCTTGTTTCTAAGCTTGTAGCTGGATGAAAGTGTCAACATCAAATTCTCAACAGTGAGTGATCTGATAGAATTATTCCTTTCAAAACTTTGAACAGGGACTTAACAAGACTCGGCGTGAATGACAAAACAAATGCCCTTCAGGCGTATGTGATGTACGGTTGATAGAATGGAAGATGAGCCCACTTACACGAAACTCAAAAATAACGATGTTAATCTGTTCGTGATAGGTCCACCTGATTGTGTGGAAAGCGACTTAATGAGTGGTGACGGAGGCATGAGGCAGGAACCATATTTTGACGAACACTGTGGTACAGTGTGACGTTCCAGTTCTGATTCCTGATTAAAAAAATCGTTCAGATGTAACACCCAAGTACCAAGTCACTGGGGGCACGAGGGCAGAGACAGTGCCAGTTTGCTTAAGCCTAGATAGAAGCAGTCGAGTTGCCGGCATTAGGCTCGAATCACGGACCTTGTTTTCTCAAGGTCGTATCTTAAATGTGACTCTGTCGAATTCTATCTGTGGAGCTAACGACTTGTCCGCCTGCGCAACAGCAAGTTACAATAACAATTATTCATTTCATTTTAGGCTAGGCTCAAAGATGTGTTGTTTTTTAAATCCTATCGCCAGATCGTCATATTTTCTTCTGGCTGTTTTGTGTGGTGTCTTATGGTCCATTATGAGCAACAGTAAACAAATGGTTGGAACAACTTTTTCAGACGTTACCATCGGTCGTCTTAGTTTCTTAACCTCGCTTGGGCCTTAGATTTACGCGACGTGTTAAACGTATGACGATTATAGCGGGAACACAAATAGGACTATTGAGGAGAATGTTGGTAACTCGGGTCATGTTTGTTCATTGAGCTGGGCGATTTGATTGCATCACGAATCGAGGTCACAAACTGGAACCCAGAGAGTTCAGTGACAGAGGTCACTCGAGCAGCGACCAAAATACGAGAGTGGGACCAAATGGTCAGCGACAAATTAGATCACAGGTTAACAGACCAACCGATGGAATCTCCCGACCCAACAATCAATCGTGATCGAAGGTCGCCCCTGCTAGCAGCACGTAGTTTAACACACGCAGCACTATTCAGCACATAGCCATTTACCCATCGCTACGCACCACTACGTTGCCTAACAACACACTGGTGATGTCATCTCGATTGGTGATGAAACGTTTGTAATCAAGTTGCTGAGCTCAGCGAATAAACCAACAGCAAATATGGCTATTACTGCAGGGTGTCACTAGTTATTTTCGAAATATGTTATTCATTTACCCGTTCCATTCAAACTTCTAGTACGAATGACAAAATGGACAACGAAAATACAAATTGGTGATGATTGTCAAATCATTCAAACAACAAACTGAAACTATTTGAGCCAACGGTCAGTACTGTAGCAGCTTCCGGTCTGGAGCTGCTGATTTAGCTGAAGACTTGGTGCCATTTCAGCAACAAGGCAGTCACTTTTGTTTTCTAAGGAATTGCTTTGGTCCACGTATTGACTTTGGGCAGCCCGAACAACGCAAAGCGTTGGTAACCCAAGAGGCTTGTGTGGCGAGCGCCAGTTGACAAACGTGTTAGGGTGAACACTGTCCGGGTGGCTTGGTTCTCTTTAGGCCTCAAAGTTGCGTAGACAACCGTTCCCCAGGCGAACAACGGTGAGTCTTTCTCAGCAGGTTTATCTCACTGCTTACCTAATGGTGTGACTTACATCCTTATAGACAGGGCAACAGATGTTAGCCACATTATTCTGGTTACGGTCCACATCGAGAACTGCCTACCAGGTTGGTAAAACATCCATGGTTGTGACCCTAATCAAACTACTAAATTGCTTGGGCCATCAGTCAATATTATGGCGCCAATCATCTGTAACATACTCCAACTTACTTTCGAACTTCTTAAGAAACGATTTCGATCCATAAGTTTATAGATCGAGCTAGTGCTGTCGATAGTTCCGTCCTTCGACATTGCAGTTTGCTTCAGTTACGACTAACCATAAGTCCTTATCTAGGATGACCTTCATATTCGCCATTCCACCTCATGTCGCTGTTGCGTGAAGATTTGGCTACTGGGATACACTCGTATCGTGTTGGCTAAGTGTTGAGTAAAGCCAGTGACGGATTAACCTGCATGGAATTCCCTTTATCTCAAGTCGTTTCTTATAGACTGAAGATACCACCGCCAAGTCTTCGTTCAGCGATAGAAATTATGCTCAGAAGCCGAGGGGTATTTTTTATCTATTCATATCTCATTCATTCAATACCTTTCGTTCTTTTGCTTTCCTAATCTCGACTGTTCCTCCCCGGGGTTACTGTATACCTTTTTATTTGCCTTACAGGTCTTTTCGCCTTGAAGGCAATCGCGCCAAACGAGGAGTTGACCGTTGATTACCGGACTTCGCAGTTTCTTTCCACTGGTTTGATGGGGGCAGCCTCTCTCTGTTTATGTGGCGCAGATACATGCGCCAGCACGCTCAACTTACCAAAAAGTTTTGAATCGGTTCAATCCCACGTTGCTGAAGTGCCGGTGTCCTCGCAATCGGCGATTAACGAACGTCGGAAGTCGAAGGCAAAAGGGTCTGCATCCGAAACGCCTGCAGACACAAATGCTAGCCGGGGGTCTCTCTCAACAACAAACGAAGAAGTGGCAGAACAAAAGCCGCAGGCTTTCTCTGTGGTCAGTTTACTTGCGGCAGCCTCAACGCATGCTTCGGCTCGTCGGGACCGCGCACTCATTCAACCAACAACTGCAGCAGCACGAGCCGCCATGTCCAAGGCCAAGCTTCCGGCGCCTCAGCCAGACATTGCGCACGATCAGTATGCTTTGCTTGGTCTGCGTCCTCCACCACACGAAGATTTTTGCTACAGGTAACGTATAAGCGATTCCGCCTGGTTCGTTTGCACAAGCAGTCGGTGAATTCATATGCTCTGCCGTATTTGAAGCAGGATTAGCTAACCCATGGCGTAGCAAAAGTCTTATATGAGACGGTATAGATCTCGTGATTCTGCTGAATGATATGAATATTCACGTCGGCTGAATAAGTTCGGAGGTAACCCATCTTGGCGAACGATTGGGGTTGGCACTCACCTCACACACAATGAGGAGCGAAGCGTTCAATCCTTTGTTGGGTATCAGCGGTCTTTAAGCAGTAAAAACTTAGCACAAGGGCTCACACCACGTCAACTGGAGGCCACGAACTCCAAGTCAGCCCTGGCCTCAATTGGACCATGTGGCAGTCACCTACCTATGGTGAGCTTCGATAAGATACTGCTGCTCATTTTGAAATACGCAAGATCATCATGCGAGTACCACCGGGGTACGAGTCTAGTGACCACACCTGCTATTATCCTACGCAGGTTAGCCATCATCAGGAGAGTAATATTAGCGGGAATCAAGCTAGGCTTCGTTCTGATCAGGTTTACATCAGTTGTTTCTTCACTTCAAGACAAGGTCTAAAACTGAAACCCGTATGTGCCTAAAGCGTATCTTCCATTGGGTTCACAAAACCCAGTAGTGTCGTTTTAGGGTCCTCTCTGTCACCCACTTTAACTGCGTGATCGTTGATGTATGAGTCTTCATTATCTAAAAAAGTCGTTCACCTGTAGCACCCTTTCGGTGCCTAGCTGCCATGCCACCTGAAAGAAGCACGAGGGCTGCTAGTTTACCCACCCTAGACAGGAGAAGTCAAGAGGCAGAGGTCAAGGGAACACTCCTAGGGTGTTCGCTCACGGACATCAAGTATACTGAAGATATTGCTCTTCCTTACCCGGACCCTGCGAAATGCAAACTATCTGAAATCATTAGAGTGATTCTGCTGCACGGCTCAGTACGCGCGTAACCCCTGCAAGACGGATTGAGGTCAAACCCAAAACACACTTGCAGATGAACCAATCGACGTGGTAGATAACGAGTCGTTAGCGACCCTGATATAAATAGCCAGTCAATGGTCATCCTGTAGCGAAGCGATCGCGCAGCCCCCTCACATAACCGTGAGTCTCAATAAAAAAAGATCCTTCAAAGAAAACTTACAGATATTAAATTAAGCTCCCCGGATTGTTGGCGAATGGTTAGAAACAGAACATTCCAGCCATAATATATGAGGATCCAACTCACGGGAAGTAGCCATACGTAGCCTCCGTCCATTAAATTATTCAGTGCGCATTCACTGCTAATAACAATTCTCTTCTTCGTGATCATCGCCTTGGAGATTGCTCAGGCGGTTAGAACGCGAATTTACTGACCGGAAGGTCCGTGATTTGAACCCGACCACTGCTTCTCGACTTCCCCTGTCTAGGCTTGGGCAACCTGGGAGTCTCCCAGCCCTTGTGCTTCCTTCTTATGGCGTGGCAGTTAGTCACCGACAGGGTGCTACAGCTAAACGATGAGTGAATGATCATCTGGCGTTTCGGGTTGTTTGTTCTGTTGCCAGTGCAGCACTGCCAACTGTTTTTGGATTAAAATATTGCTTGGACCGTGAGATGCGTTCAATTTTCATTCCAGTTTTCAAGGCATACATGTTAAAGTAGTCTTAGGATGTATTTTTACCGAACTATCGGCAGCGACTTATTTCATTATTATTATTATTATTATTATTATTACTACTACTATTATTATATTTTCTTACAGATGTGGGGACGGGGGTGAATTATTGCTTTGTGACAAGAGCAGCTGCCCTAAATCGTTCCACCTGAATTGCTTGGGACTGTCCAGCCCACCTAGTGGTATTTGGTACTGCCCTTGGCATTATTGTGATCAATGTGGACATCCTTCGACTCACTTGTGCTGGCGCTGTCCAAACTCATACTGCTTGGACCACGCGCTCGATTCGAAGATCGAAGTGGATGACTTGGATAAGGAACGGTGGGATCTTGCAAAGACCGGCCTGAATTCTATCACTAGCTCAACAATCATCTCCAGTTTCCGTTGGATTTGTACCGATCACGAGGGCATGAAAATCACCGGTCCAGGCCACCGACCTCAGCTCGCGGATTCAGATAAAAAACCCACGGGCAAAGGAATAAAGGCAGCAAAGGGAATCAAAGAAACCACAGAAAACTTAACTGCAGAGGAAATCGAGAATGTTCAGCCGGAGATTGTACCTAGGGCGAAGCTGNGGCGAAGCTGAACGGCGTGTAGAACCGCTCAAGGTCACATTGAAGCGGAAATTAAAGACTGAAACGTTTGCGGCGGCTAACGAAACATCGTCTTCACCGAGCGATGCATCTTCCAAGACGACGGCAATGAATGGAATCCGTAAAAGACCGTCGGTTGTCAGTCCCGCTCTGGATAAAAAACGACCCCGTTTACACAAAGACTCGTTACCGAAATAACTACCGGTGACTGCTGTTTTCGTCCATTTGTCTACATTTTCCTCGCCTTTGCATTTATTTCCGTCATTCGGAACTGCGTTTCATAATTATGCTAAATCATTTCTCTGTGCTGCGGTCTTTTCCCAAACCTGGTCATTCATTACACACAAGATTTTAAATCCTTTTTCGAGATGATTCTTCTTACACAACTGTCGTTTCATTTGTGTGGTGAGAAATTCAAATATGAAACACTAAATAATAAATGTGGGTTTATTCTCAAACGGAGAGAGGGGCACAGATAAAACTGTAAAGTCGCGCTTTGTTTTAACCAGACTTAGTTTACCTCACACTTGTTTGCATCAGGCACTTCACCTTGTCAGATGGTACGCCGGACACACGCTTCAGGTGAGCCCTGACGCACTTGAGTAGTTGACCGCTGTTCCCTATCCGTTTCAGGCGTTTGGATACTAGGCAAGTGAGCGTTGTTCTCCTACGAGTAGTACTTATCAGTGTTTTGGCCTCTTTATAAGTGAAAAACGTTTTGTACAAAACGATTTCGGTTCGTGGGTGGCTTAACTGATAGCTCCTAACAATCCATCCATGGTATCTTTCCGATTGTCCGTTGAGTGGTCCATAAAAGAGCCTCAACGCATTGGCCAAAAAATTATGGTCAAATTCATTAAGCAATGATTTGTGATCCCACTTAACGCTTCATAACGGTTGGCTTTGAAGTGATGTTTTAACCCGGACTTTTGGCGGACAGATAACAAGAGCTGATATTAGGTACTTTATGCATAGTACTAGCTCCTGTCTCGTCGTGAATCTCCCATTGTTGTTGTGATTTGAGTTGTCGCGATGAAAGAATTCTCGGCTGTGTCGAGTGAATGACCAACACAACAGGGCTCCACGGTTGCGTCACCTTACCATGGCTTGGTTTGTGCAACTGATAAACTGCTACACTGCAAGCGTGTTCATGTGACCCTGACAATGTCTCACGTTCAGTGAGCGCAGTTCATATATTTTCCATTTCTGGACATATGTGCCGACTGTTTTACCTATTCTCGCTATGGTAATCTTACAGAAACCACACTATGAAAAAACGTTTGAGCCAATGGTTTCGACTGAGGGCCCGGAGGATCTTTTTAAATAGGTTTCGCTGCATTGGTGATATGCATATCTAACCACAGTATCGCGCTAGATCTTCCGTCAGCCAAGACAGGCTAAAAGTGACATCTTCTACGAAGGCTTGAACAGTTGAAGAAAGCGTCAAGGAACAACTATGAAACACTGCACTTTTGCATTTTTCTTGCTATCCAGACTGGCGATAAGATGTTTACATCAAGTTGAAAAACCTCAGTCAACAACGGGCCAATTATTGTGGGCTGATATGTTCGCAGATTTGCCTGTCCCATTGGACTATGGTGGTGGGCCCGCATGCACGGCACCGCAAGCGGTTTGTGCTAAGCCACATGCAATCGGGTGAACTCCCTGTATCCAATGTTAATAGGATAGGGGAACTTCTAGTCATCAGCATGCTAATTTGATGGTCGTGTTTGTCAACTCATGGGTGGGCCACTGAACAGCTTAAATCAGTGTGCGCAAAATAGCCCGTTAGCCCATATCACTCAGAAACTTCCCACGGCACAGGTTTCTGGCTAGTGCAAGTCGATAGTTATCTTGCGCCCTATAGCGATGGTCGCAATGTCACTTGTAACACCATTGCAGCTTTAAAACTCTGGAATGCTGGTAATTAAGGGGATTATTTGCAGATACATGCATGAGTCAATAAAACAACAGAATACAGTTTCACGCAATATCATACGAAAATCCAAGGTACAAGTGAACAGCAGATACATCTGGCAAGCAGTCCAGAGACTGCGTAACAAACCACATAAGTTCCCAATGGGCTGTATGACGATACTTCCACAGATAAGGGCTGCCTAGCACCATACAGCCTGATTGACCGATATTCTTTCGTATACAGAACATCGGATAAGTACAGGTCAAATCGCAGCTGTGGCCAATAAATAAATTAGCGGCTGCAATTGCACAGGCTTTCATCGTTCTCTAGGAAATTCAATATTCAATAAATGGTTTCCCGGTCACAAAATGAATAGTGGAACAAGCCCAGTCGCGGTTCTGAGGTATCGATGACGAGAGATTTAATCAGTACTCAGACTTCACACCTCCAAGGGCCACAGAACACAATTCGCACCTTCTCTGGTGTGAGACGCAGCAACTCGCTGATTTTGACACCAAAACCGGAGCAGTCTCTTTGCTTATCTCATTTCGATGGTGTTTTGTCGTTTTCGTTTATACCAGGCATCTTTGGTGACGATGTTACGTTAGTTTATCGGCATATTGGACGATTTACAACAATGCTTCCAGGATTAGGTCGTATGGAAGCTCAGTCAATGTATCCGAAAAACAAGCCGACTGCCTGTACTGCACACCTATCGCGGGGATGGCGGCAACGTCAAAGTGTAATGTTTTTCGGCAACATATCAATTACTCAACATCATACGAAGTAGCCAACTAAACTGGCCCGGTCATGGTCTTTGTCTGGCAGATGATCTGTTGTCTTGTCCTGTCCTGTACGACGAAGCTTACTGGAAGACAGTGCGGACAGGGCATGTCCGGCATGAAAGGCATACTGGCGGATCTTAGCCGTTTTGGTTCGCGTCGTCTGTGAGACAGGTATACTAGGGGAATGCTACGTCTAATTCCACATACTCCCACTGACATGATGAGGTCGAGTAGCGCAACCGACTGCCATATCCCTAGGTTTACCATTGGAACACAGACTTACAAAGGAGAAACCCGTTCGTTCCAGGCAACGTCCCACATACTGAAATCCGATTCAGGATACGACACAGTAAAGGTATATTTTAGGCAGTTTTTAGGCGGAATTCTGCACCGGTAGCGCTTGCAGTTAGGTAAAGCTACGGGCAACAAGCCTATCCCGCTCGCGACTGGCCAAAAGATCAGATCGTTTGCCTGTCCAGCATCAAGGTGAGCTCTGATTGACAGAAAGTTTGGACCCAACAGTCAGTCATGATCCAGTATTCGCCGAATACCACATCCAGAAGGCAACAGAAATTCCAGAATAGAGTCGCCGCATACACACTATATATGACGCGCTGTACAAGTGTTTGACCTGGTTTTGGGTGTTAATACACGTGTACCTTTGGTTGTTTTGACAAAACGCTTGCTTGGAAGGCTCAGACTGAGAATTAATCTGAAAAAGATGCCGTCATTACAGCGGCAACTGAAGACCTAACAGTCTAGTGTCGAATCAGACTTCGCATAGTCGAGTCCCGTATCCTTCTATGGTGCCCCCTTCAAGCAAGACTTGTTAGTCGACGGACAAAGGCTGTCCCGGTAAGGGTCATTCACGCGACTGGTTTATTTTTGGAAGTAGTCAGGTGCGACGAAGTTAAAGTAAGCGTTTCTTTCAGGAACCCACTATAACTGTTTTTTTTTCGGGTGGAGTTCGTCAATGAAATAAGCAGCAACGGAGCATGCGGTCTCTTCATACGCAACTGCATTCCAACTAAAGCAATGTTCATTCACAACTTTGGTCATCTGATTTCATGCTTCGCCATTGGCTTTATAAAAGATGCAGCTATAAAGATCAGATGCTTAGTTCAACCAGACACTTCTATAGGTGAGGTCCAGTTTGGAATAACCTGGAATAACCCAGATAAGTGGACAGAAACGATTTTGAACCACAAATCTTCCAGTTAGAATATGCTAGGGGATTCGAAGGATTTTTTCTGTATTCATGCAACAGAACTTTCGTAGGAACAAAACCTTTCTCCTTTAGAAAGAACACCTCTAGTTATTTTCATAAAGGAAACTACTCACAGAGTTGCTGAAAACTCTTCGACAACCCACGACCGGTTCCGCCCTTCTTAAGGCTCATAAGGCAGGCGCAGTCCCCGAGTTTCCGTCAACCTTATGAGCTACTTGAACCCAAATTGGACCGTTTTCGAGAAATACACTCATTTGCAAATCAATTTGGTTTTCACGAGAGTAAGTCTCTCGTTCCAGTTAGAACATGCTAGGGGATTCGAAGGAATTTTCCGTATTGATGTGACAGAACTTTCGTAGGAACAAAACTTTTTTAGAAAGAACACCTCTAGTTAGTTTCGTGAAATGATCATTCTATAGGGGAACAAATTACCCAACAGTTCGTTGCATATGAAACACTCACACCACATCAGTCTGGACTGCATCCGTCGGGGTAGGCAGATATCCATACAAAAACATTGGTTTTCCTCACCAGTCTCCAACTCTGATCGTTTTAGAATAAAGCTAGTTGAGGTAGACCATTATTCGGGCCAATCTCGAAAAATTGGATCTTTTCGTTTCGGACATCCTAAAATATCTCACATGATCCTATGGAAGACCTTCTGTTTCAATAGAAAGCCGAGGATTATTCAACGTCTACCATGTATAGAATTCTAGAGTCTATGCTTCCTGTCCGACCATTCTAAGAAGTTGATAGGGACAACCAACTTAACCTGGACATATCACAAAAATTGTCGAAAGGTCACAATGTAAGAAACACATTATCTGGCTTCTTAGAGTTAGCTACTCTGGAATGCTGCATAAGGTTTTCCTAGTAATAAAACGCAAAGTAATAGGCAATGATTTCCTTCCCATTATATATATAAGATATATATATTATATATATATATATATATTGTCCCAAAAATGACGAGGATTTCAGGGATATTGGCGGCAGTTTCAAGCCCCAGCAATAATATTTTAGTCTGGTAACCAACGCCCTTGTAGCTTGTCATAAAATACTTGAAAATATGAAGGCATCTCAGATGTATGGGTTTGTGGGTTCGGGAATGTTTACAAAGTGTATAATAATGGATGAAAGTTGCATCAATCGATAAACCGAAATGTATCAGACTGAACACGCCAGAGGCCATCCTTTTGTGTGAGGAAGAAGGTTTCCGAAAACTGGCGGGTATTATGTTGGTCGAATTTGATGGTGCCGAACACATTCACAAGGACCAATAACCGATCTCCACTGAGGCTTTCTAAAGCAACGAGAAATGATGAGTTCGTGTCAGAAGGGAGCAAACTGTATATTTACGACTTGAATGCGCAAGGTATGCTGTATTATGTGAACTCCAGTGCGGTAATAGCGCGCAGTTACTGACGCGATAAAAGTGTGGAACATATCAAAACCTGAACATAACGCTTGGAATGCAGCACAGTGAAAGGGTTACCATGAAGACACCTTGTGGTGGGAAAAGACGAATGGATAGAACGAAAGGGGAAACGAAGCAAGTATCTGGACAAACTGTGAGGTGCAGAGTCCACAGCTAAATAGGTGCGAAATACGCTCTGGAGTACTGCTGTCAGAGTAGGGCCACTTAAAAACCCCTGACATCTCTTAGAATCTGACATCTGAATCTGACATATCTACGAATGACACCATTGATGTTAGGGTGAAAAAGTGGTCCATGTGCTCCCATTGGTGTGCCTGGCCATGAAACGAAAGAGCTGCGAATGGCGAACGAATATCACAACCGTCATTTAGAATGCACTTACACAACCTTGTACACCGTGCACACCGTCTTGTACACAACTTACGCCGTAGTGAGAGTCAGCAAGGGATCAGGTTATTTTGTGTAAGCGCTTGCAACCCTGTCATCATCCGCTGAAGGAATTTCGTCTATATCCACAGGTACCTCTGTGGGTCATCTTCGGATCATACAGTACCCAAATAATGATATGGGATTGGTTTTCCGTAACGGCTCCTTTCAAGGATTCCGGTGTTGTAGTAGATCATATTATAATACATATATTATATGTATATATATATATTATAAAGGATACCTATACCAGCAATGTGCGTTCCAACGGATATGACACAATTCCAGCGAGGGGCAGCGCCAGGGAAAGAATATCATCAACAATGCCCAAAACGTGGGCATTGTTGTTCAGGCGCTCATAGTTTCGCCAATCAACAACATCAAAGATAGCCCAGTTAGAAGAGTTCATCTATTAGTTCAGTTAGAGTTTGACCACTGTTACTCTTTTCCATTTTGGTAGCAGGATGCGAAAAAAAAACTGACGAATCCAGATTGTAAGTGGATTTCTGAAGGAGCAGGTGAGGGTGTGCAAGGCTCTAAAACTGAAAACCCTCACATCAAGATCAGATGAAAAGTTAATATACTGAAAAATTCCCTACATTTTTGGGAGTCATGGAAAGGAGTTTTCTGAAACCCGTCTACCATAAACACGTTTCGTTCCAGTGGAAATAGTGCTCCTGCTAAACCTCATTATCTTAGAGGCCTCGGCGGATATGCGCGAAGCTCTGTATTACCGAGAAGTGGATATTTAAGCCTTCAGGAGCGACAGATGATCGTAAACCTGAAACACAGTAGCTCAGTCAGATGGTCCCCGCATGGCGAGCTGTGACAAAACAGTACTCAAAATCTCGTATAAAAAAACAATCAAAACCAATGAACAACGTACTGTGTACTGGTTGAGCAGAGAGTGAATGAAGCATAGTCGAACATGTGGGAAGCTTGTTCAAGAATTGCACTACGGCATCATTTCCTTCCACTCGGTTGCCATTCCACAAGAGCACCACTGTATCCATAAAGAAGCCAGGTATCTCTGGACGATTGGGTTTATCGAATGCACGATAGTAGAGTGAGCTAAATTTCTGCCCGGCTTCAGAAGCAAGCCGCCAGCGCTTCTCTTCATCTTCATCCATTTTGACTGAATGCATTCTCTGGCTGAAGTTAAGTACAGAACATTAATGAATACGTACTTTGGAATGGAATCAAATGTGTGAAACAGGGAAGGGATGAAAAGATGCGCCTCTATAAACAAGCATTATACGTTCAGAAGAAATCAACATTCTAGATATTGACTGTTCTCTGAGTTGCCAGACTTGGGTGACTCTTTGGCGCCAATGGCGTTGAAGCTTGATTGAGAAGCACTCGCTCAAGGTCCATAAATCCATGGATTTGACCCCGGTCCCACAGTAAGTCGAAAAAACCCCAGACTTTACTTAAGTGCGGGGATTCAACACGTATGACAGGTTCTCGCGAGTTCTGACCCAGCGTACCAGGAGCAGAACTCAGGAAAAATATGATGAAGTCTGTCGGATGAGGAGTTATCTTGCCGAAGCACACACGCGGACAGAAAAGGTCAACGAGAAAACGCTCTAAGCAACAGATCATGCATGGCGTTTGAGCAACTTGTAGCAATTGTTGTTGCACACCTCTGACTATTGACCAACCAGATATCTCTATAAGAAGCCTCAAAACAAACAAGCACACCATACGCGTCGGGTTCACTTGGGTTTGTTCACCTAATGCGCTATGAAACGTAAATCACATCCAAGCGGCAGCAACTGTTGGACACTGGGTTCTAGACTGTCTTCAGGGTAGGCGAAACCGGCCACGGCTATGCTATCAGCTTAGGTGCCCAACTCCCATGTGAAAACCGCACACCGTGACTGCACTCTGAGTGACAAGTCAGCCAGATCAACTATTGCTGAATTGGCTCAAGCTGAATACAACAAGTACAGGAAAAGAAAGAAGACGGTGGAGACAAGATACGTGTTTATTTGATATGGAATTTGACATTGCACTCATGATGTGGGAAAACTCGACCAACGAAACGAACAACAAACGGTATAACATCACGGAAGCTCGGGATTGTGAGTATTTCAATAGGCGAAGAAAGACGGGAGCAGCAACATGAATGGCGGCGTCGAAAAAACAGAAAAGGAGACTAGAATGGCAAAGTCAACATCGGGCGCTGGTTGCTGATCGTCTGCCGAACCATACTCGGTAGAAACGACTGTTGAAGTCGAAAAAAGCGCGAATAAGTAGGGTTTGAATACCAGCTACAGTAAGCAAGATGAATATCTGGACCAAGGAACCACGCAGAACACGCTCTCCATTCGCTTCCATTAATGCTTTGTCAACAGAGGCAAAATTATCCGTCTTCTGTTGTAAATGTTCGATGCGTCTTAACCGTCCAAACAAGCTTTCCATCCGATCCTTCACACAGAGGTAGAAAACATGGATAATTTGGAAGGTAACTGTTCGCCCAAGAACAGAGTATCAACTTAAAAACTAAACGACAATTAATTATTGTTTCGCATTTGGTTATGCAGTAAGAGGAAACAAAAATGTATGGTTGAGTTATCATAGTTGGAAATCTACCAAAATAAAGCTTACTAACTTCAGATATGATGTATGGTATTCGCATATAATCCCAAATTACAAGACTTGTCCTAGCCTTGTTGGATGCTCGTTGGTTCCCATAAAACAAGAACGGAAGGGCAAGGACAGAGTTGGGTTCCAAAAAGCCCGAGGTCTTTCATCTTTACCGGGTAAAAAGAGGACTGGTCGCGTAACTCTATGGTTACTAATGCTGGGATACTGCCCTCCAGACACGAGCCCGTCAACCAGTTCGCACGGTCTATAAATTTTTAAACTAAACAGGATTCTTACGTCAACCAGATCTTGACCTATCTGGACAATCTGACAGCCATGGGCCAGTCGGGCGTTTGCGGCTCACGAAATGGTTGCACAGTACTTATTTCTTTTTCTTGCATAACGGAATCCAACGACTAGGCTAATTATCTTGGACCCAAACTCCCACATCTAATCTGCAACAATGAGATAGCAATTGCAGCATAACTTTAAAAAAGAAACGCGGTGTCTTCACCTCAAAAGTGGGCTTTTTGTCTGAGTGTTCGTTCTCCTTCCATACGAAGAATTCGTTCTTTACGGATTGAATTGGAGAAATTCGAACAGAAAAGTTAGTGGTTGCGTTCTCCTTATCGGGCCGCAGTTTGTGCATTCAACCCTCAACAAGTTCCGGTGGAATCTTCCCCTCTTTGAAGGCGGATCATTCTGAAGGGTAGGCTGAATGGTGTCCTTCCCCGTGAACTCCTCTTATCAATGTGACTACTTGTGTTAATGACCGTAAAATGTTGAAACAGATGTGAAGCCCGTAAAACTATGGTCCAAAACAGAGGTTCGCTGGGCGACGAGGTGCAATCAATGCATCGGAAAAATTATACGTTATAGACAAATCGCAGACAAGCACTACTGGAGAGTCGTAAGATCTTACTACCTTAATTGTTTGGCACTTAGTGGAACGTACTTATTAAATTGCATTCACGTGTATTCGATCTATTTAGGAACTGAAAACCTGTAGCTTTACTAGGATTCCGTCGAAGACTGAAAGCGTTATCACATTATCTTCGTCTGGTGACAGTACAGCTCAGTATAATGTACTTACACTCAAAGCCTTCCAACTCTCCATGTACTGCGCATCCATAGCCTCAGTTTGTGCATCAGCAAAAGAACTCTTGTGGAGTGCCTCGATCACAGCACGTTCGGCACTAGATGGGTTGTCCCAGTTCAAATCCACATCGATGGAAAATGAAACATGTTTATCGGCATAACTTGCTTTCCTGTTATCGAAGCAGATAGCGTAAGGTCTCAGTTGAAAATGTGGTGGGACTTTGATGCTGAAAGTAGATTAAAGAAAAATGGCCTCATGGTTACACGGGAAAAGCGCTTGAGTGAAAATTCCTCTGTTCTCGAACGCTGCGGTAAATCAACTTATCTTAACAATTTTGGTTTCAGCATGGTTTCTGTGCTGAGATGACCGTTCTTTGAAGGACCAGTAACCAAGTTATCTTTCGTAAATGAGGCCAACACATTTGCTGTTAGACTGCTGACGAATAATCACCACCGACAGCATGATGTGTGCAACAATTGTTTGGCACTTAGTGGAACGTACTTATTAAATTGCATTCACGTGTATTCGATCTATTTAGGAACTGAAAACCTGTAGCTTTACTAGGATTCCGTCGAAGACTGAAAGCGTTATCACATTATCTTCGTCTGGTGACAGTACAGCTCAGTATAATGTACTTACACTCAAAGCCTTCCAACTCTCCATGTACTGCGCATCCATAGCCTCAGTTTGTGCATCAGCAAAAGAACTCTTGTGGAGTGCCTCGATCACAGCACGTTCGGCACTAGATGGGTTGTCCCAGTTCAAATCCACATCGATGGAAAATGAAACATGTTTATCGGCATAACTTGCTTTCCTGTTATCGAAGCAGATAGCGTAAGGTCTCAGTTGAAAATGTGGTGGGACTTTGATGCTGAAAGTAGATTAAAGAAAAATGGCCTCATGGTTACACGGGAAAAGCGCTTGAGTGAAAATTCCTCTGTTCTCGAACGCTGCGGTAAATCAACTTATCTTAACAATTTTGGTTTCAGCATGGTTTCTGTGCTGAGATGACCGTTCTTTGAAGGACCAGTAACCAAGTTATCTTTCGTAAATGAGGCCAACACATTTGCTGTTAGACTGCTGACGAATAATCACCACCGACAGCATGATAATAGTGTGCAACACTGAGACTTCGCTGCCGTACAACCATAATCTATATGAAAATCTTATTGTAAAGAAAGGAATACAGGTGCACGGAGAAGGAACTTAGTGCTAGCTTACTACAATCAGTCCGAGGAGCCTACACATACAGACACTTATTCAGGCAATCTTGATAGAAACTGAAAACAAGAACGCCACTGACATCGGTTGGCAGCCATATCTTGCAGCGTCTGCAACCAGACGCAGTGGAGATCACGCGGCCTCAACCTGGGAGGTGAACAGCAGCGACAGCACCCAAACTTTTCATAATATCCTTCATACCCATTCGCCAGGTCAATGGTTGGCCACTTGGTTGGTTGCTTCCACCAATCTGGACTGAGCACGGAAAACAGCACTCTCTTAGGCAAACGATGGTTCGCCATACGCAACACATGTCCCAACCAACGCAGCTTCAGGTGCCGGACACATTCTTCAATGAAAGTGTCCGTTGCACAACCGAAAACTCGCTTTCTAACTGCCTCGTTACGGATACGCCGACACAAACCCACACGAGCTATGTTTCTGCGACAACGAATGTCGAACACCTGTAGACGTCTCAGTTCCGCTGCCCGAACAGGCCAAGACAGCCCGCACTGTAACTTGATACACACGTCCCTTGAGATTCAAAGACATACCGCTTTGACGCCATTTGTGTCTCAAATTAGCAAACGCCACCAAAGCCTCGCAGATTCGTGCAATGACGTCATCTGTCACACTAGATTCAACTAATACAACCTCCAAGATACGCAAAACGCTCCACGTCTAATGCTTATCCCTAGACTGTAAGTGGCCTATTCAGTGACTGTATATCCGGGAAAAGTGCATACCAAAGGACGGGGTGACTTTGGTCAATTAATCCAAAAACACCTGAGCCTCTTCCTCTTCGAAGACGAGAACGATGTCGTCTATGTGTTCCAGATCGACAACGTTTTCATCGAAGGTTATTTGAATATCGGAGTTTTGAAGACCTTCCAGCGTTCGTCTCATTATCCCATCGATCATGAAACTAACTATGAATGGAAAGAGTACACATGGCTTTTGGAAAGCCCTCCTAATACTCTCACACGTCCGGAAGTCTGAGAAGAGAACTTATGTTCACAAACTTCCGGGGCATTCCTTGATGGGCAGGCGTGTCCAAGAGAACAGACGAACCATCGAAGTCGAATGCGCCTCGGAAATCCAGGAGTGCTAGAATTGTGGGTCGCTTGTACGTATGGAGTTGTTTCACCACCTGATGGAATGTGAAGAGTTGGTCAACGCAACCCCTACCGAAAGCCTGCTTGCTGATCTCGAATCAGTGTTTCACGAGCCACCGTATGGCGACGAAGCATAGGTTCTATCAGTAGTTTCCTTACAACCAGGGTTAGGCTGATCCTTCTGTGGTTGTCACACTCACTACGAGCCCTTTTTTGAAAAAAAAGTGGGCACTAAAAGGGGGGCTCGTAGTGAGTCTGGTAAACACGGGGGAATCAGGCAACCCCGGTTGTAACGAGAATAAACACAACGATGGATAGATACCATTGACACCTGGTTGGTGTCAAGCAATGTAAATTTTTTGCGCTGAATATAGATGGTATCGACTTCGTGCAAAACATTTTCGGTTTTTTATTATATTATTATTATATTATATAATATATATATATATTATATTATATATTGTCATTATATTATCAGTTTACCCAGTTTTATGGTTCGAGTCTGGTTGTTCTGTCAACCGAGTTTCCCGGCAAGTTCAGCTATTCTCCTAAGTCTCACTGGGAAGGACAAGCCCAGATTCCTCATATGGACAGGCTAAGATAGCTCACAAGTTCCTCAATGCTTCTAAATGTTTGGACATAACAGGACTTCCGTGATGAAGTGGACTTTGATTAGCTGTCTTACATTCATCCAGAGGGTTACACGATGTGGTCCGTCAAAATGGGCCTCCACCCTGGTTCGTCCGAATTTTGCATGTAGAATACGAACTTTGGGGTCTAAGGATACCACTCCGGGTACTGTTCTCTAGTTGGAGACGGTGCGAGATAGGACTGCTAATCGATGTTAATGCCATTCTGGTTGCCAGTTTCTATCCAGGTTGTCTGAATGAGTGTCTCGAGATGCAGTCACCTCGGAACGATTTTGGGAAGCTAGCACCAAGTCCCTTCCCCATCCACCTCTATTCTTTTCTTCACAATAAGGTTTTCATATAAATCATGGTTGTGTGGCACCGGAGCATCAGTGTTGAACACTTTTTCGATTGCGATCTCTTGGTAGCTGAAAGTCCCAAGGGGAGATGAAATAACGCGCGGGAAGAGCCGGCAATCAAGCTGACTGCTGTGTGATTTTCGTCCCTTCTCGTTCATGACCTGCGTGATCCATTTTGCACGTGGTTACAGACCCTAAGTACATGACATCTAACTGGTTCAAGGGGCTGTCACCTCCTTGTCGGACCGGTAGCTAAAGTTTGTGTCGTTGTATGGTGGGGAGATTAATGAAGGATATTAAAAGAACCATAAGATGGCGTCTTAATTGGATATGATGCTCAGATGCCTTTACCTGGTTGCTGTAACAAAGTGTAAGTACCTTGTTCCTAATTGTTCCCCTAGGGAAATATGGTCATTTGTAGTAGGCCTCCTTTGACCTTTCGTCCCATTAGTCACCAGGAATTGTCCCGGTTCTATGCTACTTAATCGCTAATATTTACTGATGATTCCGATGATAATGGCGATGCAGTTCTACTAAAAAGGTGCTCACGTAGAACGCAGTATCTCTTGCCAGCTTGGCCCGCAGAGAGGGGTCTGGTGAATCGTTCGGACCCTCAGGATGAGAGCTGAAGCGGCTGAACAACACGTTGCTCAGAAAGCAGACTTTCGCCTTGATGTCAGATTTCGACGAACGGCATTGGTTGAGTACGACAACCGTCTGCCTGTCATGGCTCCAGCCTACTGTAAAACAGTGAAACCTCGGTGATCAACATTGGTGTTGCTGTAAGCTGCTGATTGAGCGGTTGAAGGTGTAGGCACCTCAGAATGCTTGACATAGGTCAGCACTAGGTCCCCTCCCTCACCCACTCCTTTTCTCTTCTTTTACCTCTAGGGCTTTTAATATAATTATATATATATATAT
>NW_008751714.1:1223258-1233125 GCF_000715545.1 Opisthorchis viverrini
TTCCAGATTGTCTGATTGAGCGGTTGGAGGTGTAGGCACCTCAGTATGCTTGACATAGGCCAGCACTAGGTCCCCTCCCTCACCCACTCTTTTTCTCTTCACTGCAGGGCTTTTAATACAAATATATATATATAACTAGACGAACCTTATGGTTGTACGGCAGTGAAGAATCAGTGTCAACACTGATGTTGCTGTCTTTGACTTTTGCCACGATTCTCTTTCCAATACTTGGTGTATATTTTTACAACTCCCAGCTATTTAGTCGTGAACGAATAAGAGAAAGCACGATGTGAGTTATGACAGCTAACATTCGGCTCCACATATTGAGAGCACCAGGAACAAGTTCATAAAGCAGAGCACCGTTGCACCTAAACATCTTGGGACTTCAGTCGGTCAGTTGTCCCAATTGTGGTGGGGGCTGTATTCGAGTTTGGAACATGTCCCATGGGGAACTTCAAAAACATGATTAAATTAACCATGCCAAAGATGACTGATGGTTCTGTTGGGCAGCATGGGAGGAAAATTAACAATCCAAACACTCCACATTGGCTGCCGTCGGATGACCTTATCACAAAGCTGAATCAATCAACAGATGAGCTACTCCAACTTCCAGTCGAATAGTGAGTTGTATAGTGCAGTCGGGAAAAAATCTTGCATTTCGAGTGAAAACAGCACATCAGTACAAGTGCAAACTAATCACATCGATAGCAATCGATAATCTGTGTTCATAAGTGCGTAAACGACGTCTTCATGATATCCGTGAGCTGCGCACAGCAGACTATGTCAAACGAGCACGGGAGACCCGCACGGTGTACTTACTCTAAATTTACGCCAAGTGACACAGTTGCACTTGGAATAGAAATGCAGCACCTGTGGACTGACTCCTGTGGATCACAAACCAAACCAAATTAGAGGTACATGAAAGCCAAACGCAGAATTGGTGATCAAACAGTGTGAAGTTCAAAACCAGAATGGGCCAAAACCCAGAGTACAAGTCATGACTGCAACCAGAATAACCACAAATACATGATGGTGGAATCAAAAAGTCGGATGACTTACGGTTCTCACTTTTGGATGAGTAATAAATTCGAAAGAAAAGACATGGAAAATATTAAAATAGGCCGTGCAAGATGGCAACACGTGCCACAGTTATACCTCCTAACTTGCCAGTAGTTGTACAAATAGCGAGATTATAACAGATTGTGAACGAATGACCAACCGCCACCAAATATTCCTAACCTCAGTTGATTTCAAGCGAAACAAGTGAAGCAATTCATTGAACAGAATAAGACTCATTTCTGAGTAGGCGCATTTTTCTTCGTCCTCGTTCCGAACATGGTTTTTTATGCCGTTATGTGCACAACAGTAGGACGCGTGCCCACAGCCTACTTGAGGGTGCCCATGGAAAATCAAACCCGGATCACCAAAATGATGAGGTGCGAGTAAATGGGTCACGTGCAACAAGAACCTGCATTCAACTGTTACGGGGGTGGTTATTCTGTCAGAAAATCGCTGCAAGTATTTTTACATATTGTACGTTCTTGCTCATTACCAATAAACTATGTTGAACACGCTACAGCTTATGACAAATACGACACACACGGCTATGAAGATGATTAAAGTACAGTTATCCGCCGTACAAAGATGATCTTTGGAAAGACTACTATTTATATCAGATAAAAGGCTTCTTTGTGGATTGATTGTTTGTCTCGCGTTTTTTGTGTGCTCTTGCGTGTGAATGATTCTTTCCCTCAAAAGAGCTTCCACCTCCGTGGATGCCGCACCAGATACAGTCAGTCAATAATGTTCCAAACATTTCACCCCTATGAGCAGCACATTTGTCTGCGAAAACAAGCGCCGTAAACTGGCTCACGCAGCCAATGCAAATGAAACTTCATGATGAAAAAAGCTGGTCATTTTGTCAGTGGAGCGGTGTTCATGATCCTTCCTTGGATCATCCTTCCATTATATTCTGACGGGATTTTATGTGTTGATGTCTGAGACTTTCGCCTTGCTGATTTTCAAGCAGTTGAGACTCGTCTATTTCATTCATCCAAATCAAATTTAGCTTATTTCGTGGTGAAAAAACCTGGCTTTCATTTCAACTTGCCGGATGACCACAATTTTCAATTGCGTGCATCCGTGCCATACCGCGACCTATTAAACTACTTTGGCCTAGATGGATTAGCATTGTCTACAGGGTAGCAGCGTTCACTTCTTTTTACGTGCCAAGAAATACTTTGTAAGAAGAGCTGGCTTCCACACAATCCAGGCTAGTGGGTGACAGTAGTCGCAGTAGTCTTATAGTCGTCTTACACAGTAGTCTCACAGATGGTTTGAAGTGTCGTCATCTACAGCGTGACATAAGTGTTCAACACCGATGCTTCACTTCCGTACAACCATTACTTATTTGAAAGCCTTATTGTAAAGAAAAGAATAAAGGTGGATGGGGGAGGGACTTAGTGCTAGCTTAACACAATCATTCCGAGGTGCCTACACCTCCAGACATCCACTCAGGCAATCTGGACAGAAACTGACAACAAGAACGCCACTGACATCGGTTGGCAGCCATATCTTGTAGTGTCTCCAACCAGGCACAGTGAGGATCACGCGGTCCCCAGGTATGAAGTGGCGACTACAGCAACAGCACCAGCATGTATTACTGGTGTGTTGTTCTCGACGACAGTAATGGTTAGAAGCTCTTGAGCACACAGCACATAATGGCAGGTCACTGGATTGCAACTGCTTCGGTTATTTGAAAAAAACGATACCTTATTAAAATCCAGGTCTCCATTTTTCGATGAACAGATGAAACTGACTTCTTGAGACCCCCTTGGTGTATCTCCACTTTAGCCCCACTTCGTCATTCTGTAACACGCTTTATCAGTATTACAATACGTCTGAATCGCTTCGCACTACAAATTTGGCAATCCAAGGAAGTGAACTCAAAACTGGTCCACAATCAACGGGTCCCAGGACTTCTTCTTGCACTTCTAAACGCCCGAAGGAATGTTCTATACAGCTTCCACATGTGAGCTACTTGACAGCCTCAGGATAGCCGTTTGACCCAGTAGGTCCACACTGTCCTGAAATATCCGTAAAACCACACATACCCTGCAGCAATTGTGGTAGCACATAGAAAACGGTAAAAGGAAATCAGGGCTAAGTATACATATGAGTACTTACGAAACTGTGGCATCTGGTGACGGCGGTCTTGTGGCAATCGGTTCGCCTTGGGGATCTTTTACAAATAGGCCGACATCTATAAGTCCACCGCGAATAACCTTCGCAAATTAGTTACGTTAAACGACCCACCTGATAATCCAGAATGAAGTTTGAGATCGGCACGTAGAAAACACACTCCTTTATTCCAGGACTGACAATCAACGTCATAGAAACAAAGTCATCAGATAAAGAACGACCACGTCGGTCCTCATCGGCCGAGGGGAATACATAAGTGTCGTCTAGCTGAAGTTCACGGGGTATATTTGAACGACGTTGTGGGACTTCTCCTTGCCTAGGAGCCTGACGCTCGTCCGTTTCATGGCTATGCCGGAACTGATTGTAGAGGTCGGGCGCGGAGTCTAGTTGATGGTCATCAGATGCTCTTTTGTGGATGAAATCACTGCTTGAACCGAAAGAAACGGGCAAACCGTCCCTTTCCCAGTGTTCAGGCTGATGGCTTTCACGAAGCTGACTTGCGGTACGCCCTTCCGGGTGATGCGACTCAGAGGGTTCATGCACTTTATGCTGGCGAACAGTTTGTGGCGGAATCGTGTCGTGCGACCTTACGGCGTCAAATTTGGCATTCTGGTCATGAAACCGATCAGAGGGATGCAGCTGGCTAGCAGCAGGGTTTTGTTGTCCTTGATCATCTAAATCTAGCCGCATATCAACATTTCCCCCTGTATGCATGTTATCCACATTAACCTGCTGTGAGTATGAAGGGGATGAACCATGGGATTCACTATGGAACTCGGTTTGCCGATAAGGAAGTCGTTGACCTTCGTGACGCGCCACCGTTGCATGTTGGAAACCGGGACTGTCCGCATTCATGTCTGCAGCAGCCCTAGTATCACTCGGACGAGCCACGTAATGTGCTGAAGAGCTGCCGCTAACCTGCGAGGGTTGGGAATCGGGTGGGACATGAATGTGTTGAGTTGCAGTGGGAGCAGTTCTATGTGGATCATTTGTTCGTGAAACATCAGACGATAATGGTGGTTCATGGTACTGCGGAGGCTGTTGGACACGTTGATCGATATTTGGTTGCCCACCCTGGAATTCAGTTCCAGTTGCATGGCGTTGTTCTTTCCCGATATCTGAATTTATGTGCTGCATTTGTTCATGTGGAAGAGAGTGCTGCAAATGCGACTGGGTCCCTGAAAACCGTTCATCATCAGCATCGATCCGGCGAAAGCAAAGTGAGAAACACACCCAGATAGAAAATAGATTACTCCACATTGTCTCAGAACCTCAGGCGTATCAGCAGATGATCATTAAAAGCAGCTGGAACTGGGGAGAAAATGAGAACATTCAAGCAATGTTAAATTCCATGAGTGTCAAAGAATTAATCACGTAACAAATTCTTGGCAATAAAATGCCATTGGATTTCCCAATATTGACAATGCATCATTAGAGGAACTTCAGCACTTCCCGATGTTCACCAAAAACAAACCAAATTCTCAAAAGTCAGTAAAAATGTGTCGACAGTAAAAAAAAAATTAGACAAGAAACCGAGGGAAAATCACGGCATTGCAAATAGTAGCACATTTCATGATGTTTCGGATCAACTTGGGTCGAGAAGGAAACACCGATCGTACCCATCTCAAGTCCCGTTTCTTCCCTACATAGCATACATAATTTTTGGCTTCGTTCAGTGATATTTTCGACGTTTGAGTCTGCTACTTACGATTAAGTGCAAATTGCTCCAAATGCTCTTACAACATCCCCAAATAAGTGCAAAATAACATCACTTCAGAAAGGTGTGGTAATCAATCGGTGGGTTTACAGCAGCTACGAATCCACCGATTGCTTACCCAGCCTTCCTGAAACAATGATTGCTCAATCGATTCGAAACTTTTTCCAAGTGGTTAAAGCGCGAATTTACTAAACGAAAGGTCCGCGGTTCGAACCCCACCTCTGCCTCTCGATTTCCCCTATCTGGGTGTTACAGCTAAACGATTTTTCCAACCGATTGTACACAATAATATTTTCGATCCTTGTAAGGCAATTTCAGGTATGCTCGTTATGACAGGTAACCGAATATAACTCCGAAAATTCAAAACAAGGGATCAGTAATGAAAAGCAATTATCTATCTGCCGTCATCATTGTCAGTTGGAAACCGCGTGCGCATTCCACAGTGATTAAAGCTGCTACAGTTTCTGTGGCCGATGAGCTAGGAAAATAAGACGCATAAAAGAAAGTATCTGATACAATTGGCGATTGAGTCCAAGAACGAAATTGTACTTTTTAGTGGTGGAACCACAAAAGGAAGATGTGCACTGAAGGCAACAGCACGGGTGCATACGCTCCATTGAATTTGCGACTGGAGCAAATGGAGCGATATGGCTCAGTGAATTAACTGACCGGAAGGTCCGTAGTTCGAACCCAACCTCGATTTTTCTTGTCTAGGCTTGGGCAACCTTACAGTATCTAGCCCTCCAGCTTCCTTCGAGGCAAGACAGCTAGGTACTGGAAAGGTATCACGATTACCTTTTATCTTGTCATAAATGTCAACGCCTTGACCCGTTGATACGTCCTCTCTCAGAATAGCCATCCACGTATACGGATATCCCCAGCGCGGCTGAATTTACTGGTACTAGCTCTCACACTTCGCCGCGAAGTCTTTGTTTGACCTTCCCTGGCTCGTTTCCACCCTCCTGTTAAAAAGGATGTGCCTTGGAACTGGTCACATGAGTCTCACCCCGCTTTTGACAAATTAGTTACTTCTCAGCTCTGATCTGCTACTCGCGCATTGCAATCCAGCCCTGGATACTATTGTTGTTTCAGAAGCATCCAACTAAGGTATTGAAGCTGTCATCTCTCACTTTTCCCTAATTGAAACGAAAAAGCGATTGCTCACGCAGGTAAATCCCTAACAATCACCGAGCGCAATTGTGGACAGATCGGAAAAGAAGCTTCAGCGAATCACCGTCATAAAATCTCTATGGACGTCATTTTACGCCCGTCGATAACCATAAGCCGCTTCTCGGCGTTTTCGGATCGAAGAAAGGCGTTCACTGTTTACACAGCCAACCGTCTTTAATGTTGAGCTACAATGCCTTTGGACTACGACTTCTCTATTGGCCACTGGCCAAGCTGATGCATTATCAAAATTCATGGACTTAAAGTCACCAACCCGAGGATCCTCTTCCTGCCGCAAAACGCCTGGAACCAGAAGATAACGCAATGCCTCTTAATGCAATCCGTGCACTTGCAATTACTTCTGTCATGGTTCGCGACGCCATCCGTCACTTCAAAAGTCACTCCACTTCCACCGCACACACTGGCCTCCAGTATTTTCCGATAAACGACTTCAGACGTTCTTTGTAATGTCTCTAGAAAAACCAAATTAGTTTGCAAATGAGTGTATATTCGCTAACTTCAGCCGTTCTCCCAACGTCGATTCTCACTTTCCGAGGTCGATGGCTGCATAGTCTTTGCAGAACGGGTGGTTGTGCCCCCGAAAGTCGAGGAAATACAGAGCATAAAGGCGATAACACGTAGTGGTCTACTGGCCGAATAGCTAAAAGAACTTGTTCGCAAGTGATAAAAATGCCAACTATCTGCAATGTCCCCTCGGAAAACATGATAATCAAGTTTTTATGCCTCTTTCAGAAACTCTATGGCCACGACTTCAAGTCGATTTTACAGGAGCAATCAATGGTCAGCAATATCTGATCCTATTAGATGCCTGCAGCAGCTGGCCAGAAGTGTTTAGCATGAACCATGTTACTGCTTGTGCTACCATTTCAAAACTATGTGTTAAGCCACCTTGGCGTTCCGAATATCAGTTTCTGAAAACTGCAGTGCATTCACGTCCGCTGTCAATAAAATAGCATAGATGCATACGCATCGTTCAGTTGTAGCACCCCTTTTCCGTGCCCAACTGCCATACCACCCGAAAGAAGTGCGAGGGCTGGGCACTGCCAGGTTGCCCAAAACTAGACAGAGGAAGTCGTATGCAGTGGTCGGGCTCAAAATACTGACTTTCGGTCGGTAAATTCGCGCTCTAACCACTGAGCCATCTCGCCCCACCCCTATGGCATCCAACATATGCTATCACCACCGTTCCGCCAACAATCAAATGACCAAGTGGAGAAATTTGTGGACACTTTCAAACGCGTACCCCTAAAACTCAAAGGGGGAAGGCACGATACCGTAAATCGTCCAGACACTTCTGCTGAGTTACAGGGCGACACCAAATGTTAACGCTCCAAATGGTAAGTACCCGGCAAAGATACTCATGAACCGGAACATGCGTTTACCCGTTGATGTCATCCGTCCAACAAACCATTCGCCAACCGGTAGAAACGCAAATATACAAGTTCAGTTCAACCGAGATCACGGCGCTGTAACATATTTATAGCTGGTCAATCCGCGCTAGCCAAAGACCATCGTGATGGTGTGGAAAAGTGGATACAAAGTGTATTGTGCGCTGTGCTGGAAAGATTGTTATTGAGATAAACGTAAGTTCCTCTATCAGGGTCCATCATGCCAAACAGCAGCGCTCTTCCTCTCTTCCAGCGACAGCTAAGCTTGATCCTGCTTTTCGACTGGAGATTCTTCTCGATACAGTTGGATTCGCTCAAAAGCCTGGATCTTCAGAGCCAATAAATGGACCACTAATTTCGACAATTTGATCACCGAGGAGATGGACGGATCGAATAGAAAGGCCAGTCATACCGGCTTAACCCTTGGCAGCAGTCCCACGATCAAGTGCTTCAAAAAGGAAGTGTCAGAGGGACTGCCTCTTAACGAACAAATCCACTTTGCTAGCGAGTTTCTTGTGTACTGAAACCTTCTTTCTATATTTCAGCCTCTCACTGAGATCCTATTGGACTGCTAGCACCTATTATATTCTGGTTCAACTGAATTCCATATCACGGAACGATCCACTTGTCTGCAGTATAACTTCTTCCGTGAACTAACAAGTCTGACTAATACATCACCAGAAGACAACATTTAGGACCCGCGCTTGCAATTTGGATGGTATTATAGCACGTTCATCAAAAAGAAAAGCGACCATCATCTTCAGACAGAGAAAATCGTCGATGAGCACGAGGTGAATGATGCGTCACTGACGATGGTCAGCGTGTTAGGCGATAGTCTAATACTTGATGGAGCACGGGGTCACATATGGTTTCGTCACGGACCATTTTTGAAGCAGCTTGAAATGATCGGATGGCTGCAGCGAGTACGGCGCAAACTTACGGCCCGACAGAAGGCACAATCGTACATTCCGTCGGCTGTCATTGTGAGTTTATCAGTTTTGATAAGGCATCTGCTTGGCTAGTGCTACCCGTAGACTGGTATTTGATTGAAAAATCATAGCCAACGAGAATGGTTCCCAGCCCAAGAGACGATTTGGTGTGCATACCGGAACGCCTTTTTCCAAACCAAAAATGCTGACAAGCGGTTTGAGACCGGTGAGGAGTGTGAAATGGCTATCGTAAGACATTCAGTGGGACGGCAAATACGACTGCAAGTGCTTCTTTTTCTATTGACTCTAAGTGCGTTCGGCTGATGTCAAAGATCGGGTTGCATGAGAGAAGCCTTCTCAGATTCATCAGGAAATGACTGCTCCGATTCCATGACTGGATGCATCTGACGCTCGAATGATATCCCAAGATGGGTTGTAATGTGCAAGCAGCAGGTCTGATGAAAGAAGTGATTTAAATGTGTCGAAAGCTGATTGACACTAAGATGAACAGTTCCCGGGAACATCCTCTTTAAGAGATGATTGAGGGAACCAGGACCACGGTACATCAGCGTCCACTGATGTCCCTTCCCAACCCCTTCCCACCGCACAAGCAAACGTCGCTGGGCCATTTGACCGTCAGCCATCTGATCGAAGGGCCTTAGGCTCCCCGCTGCCCACAAACAGTAAACAAAATAACACCTAAATCCACGAGATCCTTTCTACATAGGAGCTTTTAACGTCCGTACTCTATGTCAAATTGGCAAACAGGCAATGCTTGCTGAAACCTTGTACTCCCTTAAAATCGATGTATGCTGTATCTCCAAAACACGCATACAAGACCCGAGCGTGGTTCTGCATCTCAGTACACCAAGGATGAACTCAGCTCATTCACACTTCTCCCTCAGTGTGTCCGGTGACCCAAAAGCGATGACTCGTGGAATATATGGCGTGGGAGTTGCACTCAGCTCCAGAGCTGAACGCGCTTTGCTGGATTGGATCCCAGTGAACAGTCGTCTCGGCGCCGTCCGGCTATCCAGTTCAATCAAGCTCAATGCCTCGCGGCATAAAAAGTGGTGCCTGTTTGTCGTGTCGGCTTATGCCCCAACGGACTGCAGTTCTGATGCGGAGAAGGATACTTTCTATCGAGAGCTACCCGGGCTCATCCATCAGGCAAAAAGCACTGACATTGTGATCCTTGCAGGCGATTTGAATGCTCAAGTAGGTCGTCTGAGTTCCTTGGAATCACATTTGGGTGGTTGATTCGGAGTCGATGCTCGCCGAACAGACAACCGGGATCGACTCCTTCAGCTGTGTGCTGATCACGAACTGTTTCCGGCAAGTACGAACTTTCAACATAAACGTTCGCACCGCGTAACCTGGCGGCCGCCAACTACAAATCAACCGTGGACCCAGTTGGACCACGTGGCCATCAGCCACCGGTGGA
>NW_008751714.1:1233678-1254784 GCF_000715545.1 Opisthorchis viverrini
CATCGGTGAACGAAACTGCGGCAGCTACAACCACTGTACGACGAGTACGCGGTTATTACAGCTGACAATGATGATGATGATGACATATCTGGTAGAAAAGAACTGTATTGGCTAGCCAAGCCGAGGATAGATCGCCATGATGGCACATCCATCGGTGGTGACATCTGAATTGCATCAATGTTGTCCGGGTCAGGATGACGGTCAGATTTATCCGAAACAAAACCTAAGTATGTGATAGACGTAAGAAAGAGCGCACACATTTTTTCGTTCGTATTTCTGGATTTGGTCAAGTAGTGAGGTTGAGCGACGAAGGAGTTCTTCCTGGTCAGAGACTGTCACAATGATATAATCCAGGTACGCCGCGATGCCTGTTAACTCATTAGGCATATCATCGATGACCTGTTGGAATATGGCTGGCGCCGATTTCACTCCAAACGAAAGACGATTGATCTAGAAAAGACCGGCGTGAGTGTTAATCGTTGGAAGATCCTTGGAGTCACTTACAACTTCCATTTGTAGACAGGCATCAGCCAGATCGAGTTTAGCAAAGCAAGTGCCTCCAATGAGTCTGGTAACCACGTCTTCTGGAAGTGGGAGAGGATACTGTTGTGAATAGAGTGCAGCATTCAAGCCTGTGGAATAATCAGCAAAAGTCTTGATCTGTCCATTCGTCTCATTAACCACAACAATGGGAGCTGTCCGGGGAGAATAGCTGACAGGCTGGATAACACCTGAAGTCTGGAGACGATCAGGTTGGGGGCCCATAGATACAGCAGCCGCATAATGTAAAGGGCATTTTGGTCTGAAGACAAGTTTGCTAGGTGGCTTCACATGGAGTGTAGCTTGGGCTTTGGAATAGCGTCCAAGACCATCTTGAAAAATATAAGGAAACTTTGATTAGATTAAGCGTGTGAGTTGTTGGGAAATGCTTGTATGTGTGATATCCACGCTGTCACACACATACTTTAGAGAGACACGAAAAGACCTAGCTGATATGTCCAATCAAGACCAATCAAATTCAGATCTGAATAATCGGTGGGGTAGCTTCTCAATCGCACATTATTCTAAAACATATCACAAGCGGGTTCACTTGTAAGCGGTAAGTTATTGCCGGAAGCAGACTGTGCACAATGATCTGTAGCAGAAACTAGCGGTTTCGCAATTGCATTCCAAGTTAAACATGAAATCAGCGTGATGTCTGGGGTTGTATCGAGCTGAAGACAGAGGGGATGATTATTCACGGAAGGTGGTAAATTTCCCGCAGGATGTGAAATCCATTTCGAATCACACGAAAGAAGAATTTGATCGAGATCGCTTCCGTTGTGACGTAGGAGCCATTGTGAGTGCACTCTTTCGATCATCAATCGGCTTGGTTCTCCATGAGAAATAAAATCCTTCCTTATGACCAACACAACGGCAGGTCTGGCATCGGTGTTATCTGAACGGTCTAGATTGAACATAATGTCAGTCACCAAAAGACCAATGTGGTGTAGAACGCTTGTGAAAGGCCCTATTCTGATTTCTGTCGTTTGATCCAGCTGACGCTCGGCCGATCATTGTGCCGCCCTGGTTCAGTTAAATGAGGCGGTAACATTCAGCACGGAGGTTATCTCAATTAACTGATTAATTAAATAATTAAATAATTAATATCTGGCATCCAGTCATCCCGTCTGCAAACATTCGGACAAGACTTGCACCAACTTGAACGAAACCCAATTAATTAATTAATTAATTAATTAATTGGGTTTCGTTCAAGTTGGTGCAAGTCTTGTCCGAATGTTTGCAGACGGGATGACTGGATGCCAGATATTAATTATTTAATTATTTAATTAATCAGTTAATTGAGATAACCTCCGTGCTGAATGTTACCGCCTCATTTAACTGAACCAGGGCGGCACAATGATCGGCCGAGCGTCAGCTGGATCAAACGACAGAAATCAGAATAGGGCCTTTCACAAGCGTTCTACACCACATTGGTCTTTTGGTGACTGACATTATGTTCAATCTAGACCGTTCAGATAACACCGATGCCAGACCTGCCGTTGTGTTGGTCATAAGGAAGGATTTTATTTCTCATGGAGAACCAAGCCGATTGATGATCGAAAGAGTGCACTCACAATGGCTCCTACGTCACAACGGAAGCGATCTCGATCAAATTCTTCTTTCGTGTGATTCGAAATGGATTTCACATCCTGCGGGAAATTTACCACCTTCCGTGAATAATCATCCCCTCTGTCTTCAGCTCGATACAACCCCAGACATCACGCTGATTTCATGTTTAACTTGGAATGCAATTGCGAAACCGCTAGTTTCTGCTACAGATCATTGTGCACAGTCTGCTTCCGGCAATAACTTACCGCTTACAAGTGAACCCGCTTGTGATATGTTTTAGAATAATGTGCGATTGAGAAGCTACCCCACCGATTATTCAGATCTGAATTTGATTGGTCTTGATTGGACATATCAGCTAGGTCTTTTCGTGTCTCTCTAAAGTATGTGTGTGACAGCGTGGATATCACACATACAAGCATTTCCCAACAACTCACACGCTTAATCTAATCAAAGTTTCCTTATATTTTTCAAGATGGTCTTGGACGCTATTCCAAAGCCCAAGCTACACTCCATGTGAAGCCACCTAGCAAACTTGTCTTCAGACCAAAATGCCCTTTACATTATGCGGCTGCTGTAAATTAATTAATTAATAAGTAAATAAATAAACAAAAATAAATGCATTTGGACAGATTTTTGTCCATATCACTGAGCTTGAAACACTCGCATTCTCTATTGACAAGTACTGTAAGCCCAACAAAGTCATCATCCTTCGTGACCAATTCAAGACTTGCTAGCGGATGCTGAACAAGGACGCGCTGTCGCCAAAGATTTGCATGGGGGTCTGGATAGTGTTGTCGAAGCTGAAATCACTGGGCTGTCTAGGTAATAGGCAATTTGTGCATCGGTTATGTTCGCATGCGCCAAGTTTCCATGGGTCATCCTGCTTGGCGAAATCAACTTTGAATAGGTCTTGCTACCTTTTGAACCATGAGCCGGAAGTTTGATCTTCATCCGCGTCAAAAGTAAATCCGGTGATAGAAGTAGCGAGTCTGCGAATGAAATTGATGGTTGACTTATCCTGCTTCCTGGAGTGTGAACACTCATATTTTGGTCAGCATTTCTGAGTCTTAGCAGCGTGTACTCAAATTGCTTTTGTTGCTGCAGCTGCGCGTGCTCAAACTACCTTTGCTGGTGTTCCAAAATCATCTGAAATCGATCAGCTGGAATTGGGATCGTGGGAGACCCGTCACAAGTGTTATGTCAAAAGTGACCTAGCTGGGTGATTTAGAAGCTTGATAGAATTTGTTCTATCATGTTTGGGAGTCTAGTACATGAGTGGTAAAACCTCAAAGAAGGACAAAGGACACCGGAAGAAGATCGGCTATATTACAGATGAACCAACGGACGAGCACTGCGGCTCAGTTGATTCCAACAGAGAAAATGAATTGTGAAATATTACAAACAGTAGAATTGTTTGTTAAGATCTGATCGTCCTGACGGGATGAAAGATTGATAGGTCTACAAAGGAAATTTTACTAATGGGGTCATGAAGGGTGAGGAAAAAGTATATGAAAAAGAAGGGGGCCTTCAGCAGTAGTCTGTTTTTGTTTACCTATGGTATATCGAAACACAAGGCCACCCGGATGGTTACCTCATGCGACTACCACTGTGGCATGACAGCGTTTTTAACTGCAAGTCATGATTATACATCAGTGGGGACACTGCCAGTATACTCAGTTCTGGACAAGAGGACGATTAGGGTCCTCAACCAAAGCCCTTGGGTCAGAAACCTGACCGTAAGACAGAGGCGTTTGGTGGAAAACGCCAGCGCATCAAATTTTTCAATGAACAAGTCACTATACACGTTCCAACTCCCAACCCGATCAGAGCTCTAACCACTAACCAACCTGGCATAAGAGACTGTGAGTATTGTGTGGACACTACCCGGTATAGCTCAACGGGTCATGGAGGCACACGAAGGTCACATCCCCCCTTCATGTTATCTTCAGTCGTTTGATCACCAGCGTCTCCATAACAAAGCAAGCTACATCACGCAACTAGGTGATGTGTACTCAGCCATTTGGCGACGAATCCGAATAGTTAAGCAGCCGATTAGACTTCCCAGGTTAAAATGGTTTATTAATTTATTACGTACGGCAGCGAAGCATCGGTGTGAACACTGATGACATGCTGTCAATGATGACGAATGTATTACGTATTGCCACTATCTACGCAAGAAGGCATTTTCTGTTCCCATCCGTTGTCGGCGGCAGCTTCGCGGAGGGACAGGTCATTACATTACAACGCGAAATCAAAGCGGTCAAACTGAATGTTGTGGAATCTTCGTGGCTTCCCCATCGGACTATTGTGAGCATAATTTCATACGGTTTCATACGGAAACCCAGGAGGACATGGCACACAATCGACCTCAGTGGTGAGCATGTTGTCACTTACTAGCAGGATCACCCATTTGTCTTTGTCGCTGAGCTTACGTCGGGCGTGGCTCGCAAAAGACTGGGTCAATCACGCTGATCGAATTTTAATTCAGATGGTCAAATGCATACAAAGGTCTAGGCACGCTGTCTACATTTAACGCAATATTTGCTGAGTTGCTGAAAATTCTTCGACAGCCCACGACTAGTTTCGAGCTTCTTGAGGCTCCTCAGATAGACGCAGTCCCCGGGTTGTCTTCAATCTTATGTTCTGCTTGAACTCAAATTGGACAAATTTCGATAGAAACTTTCAATTGTGCATGAAATTGGTTTTGACAGGAGACTCAATTGGATCCAGCTTAATCTCTCGCTGTTTATTATGGTGCGCAGCCACCTTATTATTGATTGTTTTCCTTGACGACGCAAGAATTCATCGCACTAAGTCCGTACCTATTCTACTCTTCTCTTCCCACTTTCTACCAAACCTGGTAGTTAAGCGCTCGTATATATCAGTGGTGGCCTGCTATCGCTGATGATGACGATGACGATGCCCAGTCCTGTGGTGAGTGGTAGAGACCGAGAAGTAAACAGTCTACAAACTGGCAGCAAAGTTCAGCTGTTTTTCAGTTCATAAACCGTGCCCAGAAGGGTAGTGTTTCCAGCCCTAACAGCTTCATCCATCGAGAATAAGAAGAATAAGGAAATAGAAGCCATACGTTGGAGGCGGTGACACAATCAGTCCACTGACGCAGAATGCATCTGTTTGTCCAGTGGGACATGGATTGAGAGCTACACAGTGAAGGCAGTAGATTTGATGCAGAACCACCATTGACTTGGGACAGTCATATCTTCCAGGGTCACTAGCCATTAGCTTGTCTGGTCCCGTGCTCCCCATTCGGGCTGACAGCATTTGCCAACGTGACTCAGTTAACCGGTAAGACTTTACATGATTCGCTGCCAGATCATGGACTGACCGCCCCTGTGTCATCTCCATCTGATACAAGACTGGACGAATAGGGCTCTACGAAGCAAACAGTCTTCTGACATGCGAAGTGCACAGCCTAGACGTAGCCTGTGAGGTATGATCAGCTTATCTATCGAGGAAGACAATATTACTGATCTGGTGCCCCCACTAGCCATCTCGCCCCCCACTGGACCCTCACAATGCTTTGAAGCCATCTATAGTCAAACACAGAAAGCCGTCGAAGGAATTCCCCATGAGGTGGCCATAAAGTAGGACACTTCAAACTGCGGTGTTTTCACACCATTCCTGACAGTCAGAATGATATCACTTTCGTGCCACAAAAGTCGGAGGTTGATAAACACTGCCACGGCCTTCCCAATCCGGAAAGTGATTTTGCTTTTTACCGGCCAACTCATGAGGCTGTCTAGGTAAACGAACTCATCTACTACGTCGATTGGCTCACCAGCAAGCAGGAGGTCTGGGTTTGACTCCACCCAAATTTGCACACTGTCTCAGCAGATCCCGGCACTGGGACTAACCGTTTTACTTGCAGTTCATCATCAGTTGCAGCTTCTGTACGTCAGATTTCAGTAACAACCCTAAACACTCTAAATCTGTTTTCAAACCTCAAAAGCCGGTCTACTTTGCACACAGATAGCTCTTGTTCATACGCTGGATCCCCTCTGCATTGATTTATGCTGTATGTCAGAAACAAGGATACAGGAAGTACTGTGGTTGAACTGACTGCCCACCCGGGAAGTATTCCAGATTTCGGCTGCGCACTTCTAGTGTCAGAGGCCGCTGCAGTTGGATATGCTGAAGTGAGTATTGCACTGAGTGAACGAGAGAAAGCATCTCTATTCGAGTGGATATCAGCTGAAAGTCACCCCCGCGTGGTTCGCTAAGCAGGTCTCTGAGGGAATCTCCAGATAGTAAGGTTCATCGCACCGTTTATTTTCTGCTTACGCCTCGAGTGACTGTAGCTCTGAATCTGTCAAACACAGTTTAAAGGTGCTCTTTTACAACGTGCGGAAACCCCATACATCATTGTGGTTGTTAATGACGTCAACGCTTAGGTAGGTAGCCCAAGCGTTGCTGAGACCCAGAACTACAAGCCATTCGTCTGTAGTGCCCTTTCATTGCTTAGCTGCGACGCTATCAGAGGACTGGGATAATGCCAGGTTACCCAAGCCTAGACAGGAACATTCGAGATGCTGAGGTTGGGCTCGAACAGCGGAACTTCCGGGCCGTAAGGTGGCTCCTTCACCACTGAGATATCTCGAGATCGCTGCGGCCTTATTGGGTGGTCGCCTTGGATTGGACACGAGATGAACGGACAACGGAGATAGCCTGCGTCAGATGTGTACCGATCACAGACTTTCTTTGCAGTACCAATTTCGGGAACAGCGGAGAATGCTTGACGATGTGGTACTCGCCAAAGAACCCGTCCCGAATCCGAATGGACCAAATCACCGGCAGTTACCGGTGGCGAGGGTCAATCCGCCCGCCGTTCCTTCCGGAACACCATGCACTTGTGCCCTACCAGTCTACATTGCGCTTTTTCGGTCCACGCAAAACGCGCACAGTGGGCCCGGAAATCAAACGAAACTATCAGAAACGGCTTCTCGAACGCCTGCCGGACGGTCCGACATCGGACATTAACGGCCACTGAGAAAAGATATCCAAAGCACTACTCAAAGCCTGGACGTCTGTTGTACAACCCACCGAATGGACCAAATCACCGGCAGTTACCGGTGGCGAGGGTCAATCCGCCCGCCGTTCCTTCCGGAACACCATGCACTTGTGCCCTACCAGTCTACATTGCGCTTTTTCGGTCCACGCAAAACGCGCACAGTGGGCCCGGAAATCAAACGAAACTATCAGAAACGGCTTCTCGAACGCCTGCCGGACGGTCCGACATCGGACATTAACGGCCACTGAGAAAAGATATCCAAAGCACTACTCAAAGCCTGGACGTCTGTTCGGGGTACAACCCAGTCAACCTTATATCTCTGATAAGACCATGTCTTTGCCGCAAACCCGGCGACAGATTCCTTCTGGCCGCATCATCCGATGCCAGGTAAAACTCAGTGGTTAAAGCGCCAACTTACTGACCGGGAGGTCCGCGTTTCGAACCCGACCTCTGCCTCTTGACTTGCCCTGTCTAGGCTTGGGGAACCTGGTAGTATCCCAGCTCTCGTGCTTCCATCTGGTGGCATGGCAGTTAGACACCGAAAGGGTGCTACAGCTAAACGGATCGATAGTACCCATTTTCAAAAACTGTGCTCGCAGTGAGTGTAGCAACTACAAAGGTGTTAGTTTGACTTCTGTGGTAAAGGGGCTTCTGGTGTCACTGATTCCTTTCCGCGTTATGTGAGTACGCGAAACCTTGACCCCTGAGAATCAAGCGGGATTTCGATAGATGCTGCGTTGATCACACCACCCTTCGCCAGTTGTTAGAGAAACGCCACATGCACAGACGAACCACGGGGTGAGTACAAAGGTGTGTTCGACTGTCCATCTCTCAGTACTGTTAACTACGTTTGCTCAACAGAATTTTGTGAACATAATCGAGCCTCTATTTTCACATACTTCTTAGCGTGAGAATGTACGGTGGGTCCTCTAAAAGCTTCCCTGCAAAGGTGACGTCGAATCTGCCCAATCTTGTTCAGCTTCATCATAATGATCTTTCAGCTGTAACACCCTTTCGGTGCCTAACTGCCAACAAAAAGAGACTCAAGAGCTGGGATAGTGTCAGGTTGCCAAAGCCTAGACAGGAGTAGAGACGCAGAGGTCGGGTTCGAACCACGGACTTTCCGGTCAGTAAATTCGCGCTTCTAACCACTATGCCATCTCCCTCACAACTTCACCATAGATTAAATAATGAGGCGAACTCTGGAAAGTCTTCAAAGCCCCTGCGTTCAAATTGCTGCTGGTGATAACCTTGTCGACCTGGAGTACGCAGACGTCGCTCTCACCTTGCAAGATCAAGCTAAAGCACAAGCCATGTTGAACAGACTGACCACCATCAAACCATCTGTTCGCATGCACCTTGCAACTTCAACGTGCTTCAGAAGGTACCACCTCTGAACATACCCCCTAAAATTAAAGCACAATCAATGGATGTTGCGGAGAATTTCACATACCTCGGTAGTTATATTGGCTCTGACGGAAATGTGTCTGATGAAGTCAGTGCAAGAATCTCTGAGGCCCTAATAAAGTTTGCTAATTCACGTTACGTGTGATGTTAAAAAGACACACCACTGGGTCCTAAGGGTCGCGTGTACCAGACTACAATAAGGGGTGTGCTGTTGTACGGCTTTGAAACGTGGCCTCTTCAAGTTTTAGACCACCAATGCCTCAGAAGCACTGCTGGTTTTGGACGGCGTTAACGGATTATTAACGTGAGTAGAAAACGGTTAGTTAGTTAGGTGGTGGGTACGCTAATCATTCATTCAGCACCATAGACTACGATGTCTCGGCCACATTCTAAGCACGCCGAAACACTGTCTACCTAGACGAAGGTCGTACTCCGTGCCTTATTTAGAATGTCACAAACCTCAAGGTGGACAGCGTATGACTTGATGGAGTAGCGTGAAAGAGATTACGAAGAATGTGGATGTTGATATTGTACACCTTCCGCCCGCCTGCGCTTGTTTGGAGACATTGCAAGAAATGGCGGTTGATGGATATCAGTGTCGTTTGTCATGTCAATTACCTTCCAGATTGTCCGATTGAGCGCTTGGACGTGCAGGCACCTCAGAATGTTTGACATAAGGCAGCATTAAGTCCTCTCCCTCGCCCACTCTTTTGCTCTTCTCATTCTAAGGCTGTATATATTAGATGAACTTTGTGAGTTTTACTTCAGCGAAGCAGCAGTGTCAACACTATGTTGCTGAATCTAGTGATGATGAATCCTAGGGCAACGTATTGTAGTTGAAAGATAAGAAGCTCATAGCAAAGTGTGCAACGGAATTATCTAGGTTATTTAAAATAATTTGCAGTCCTAAAGGGTCTGGTCAAGAAAGTTATATTGTCAGAGTACACAATGTCTATGAGAAAACATCCCAGGAGTATTTTGATCACCGATCTGTTAAAGGCAGGTAAAGAAGATTCAAGCATAACATCAGTTATGGGATTGAAGAGGAAAGGGTGATAGAGGATACCCTTGCCTGGGGCTACTGAATGTAAACACAGGGGAGGGTTTGGCATAGACAGGTATGCGTCTAGGAGTGGAGGCCTATGAGGCCCTTATAAGAGACAAAAATCTAGAAGGGACACCTTCACCAGACACCGTCACAGTTTCTGACGATTAGCGGAATCAAAATTAGACATGAATCAGCAGGGTGCAAACCATCTGGTCCATGTGGTTTGCTGCGTTGAATTAATGAGACTGTACGCTGTACTTCGGTCATCAATGGCGGACTGATGTCGACTGTCGACGTCCTAGTTGTGTTCACTTGGTCCTTCCAGAGGGTAGGTTAATGGTGTAAAGATGAATTGTTTTTCAGTGTTCATTCCATTGTTAAAGACGACGTTCCTTGCGATGGACTGAGGTCCCATATTTTCAGAGATCATTCCACGAAAACAGCCCTCCTAGGACCAGTTGATAGGATTTTCTGGAGCCGGATGCGGTTGTCCCCCGCCACCAAAGCTTCTATTTTCCGGGCTCTTGCGGTCCGCCAGCACATTATCAACCCTTAAGCCCCTTCATTTTTTAAGTTCGTGGGATGTGCGTGAACGACCGATGCTGATGCCACAAACTCACAGAGGATTTCTCGTAGTTTCTTCGCTTACAAACTGTACCCGAGCAATAAATACCTAATTTTCGAACGCAGTTATGCATTGTCGCTGTGTGGTGATTGAGGTATCACTGATTCATGTCAACAACACGCGCATCGCATGCATGTAGATACCATGCAAATCGCCAGGGTTTATGTTCTAAAAAACGTCACACCTTAGGCAAAACACTGCTGCATTGTACATACACCACAGTGACATTATACTTATTAGTAAAATCCTACGGAGCCTTTCATGAACTCCTCATTGGGCGCAAAAATGGAAAACCGAAAAATTGTGGTAATGGTGATATTCCACATGAACCACCAAATTCGTTTGCCTCACGTGAGGCTTTCCATGGTTCAATCAGAGTTCCTGGTTTCGGTGAAATTTAGTGTCCATTGTCATCACGAAGAGAATGGTCCCCAATGTGGTGTGATAGTTTGTGTGCATCTGCGACCCATTGAGCTATGTCCTGAATTGTCCGTGAGCCACTCGAAGACGGTGCAAACTTATACGCCGGTCCCTGGCTTCCTGCTCCGTCCACTATGGTACATCAAGCGGTAAAGTGAATTGAGACAGCATTTTATGGGGACAAGAATAACTACGATCGAATTTATAGGGTCATCACAGAACGCTCAACAAGGCTATGCTGGAATCCCGTGAGGAGGCGAGAAGCGCCGAACTATGGATGCTCGATCCCGGTTGGTTGACACTCTGGCCAATCAATCCATGCCTTCGTTTGGTACGTAGCCTGCACGCAGCCTGATGCTTGCTTATCAAGACCGGCTGGCCGTAGGAGACAGAGGCTCTAGTGCCAGGTTGGTCACTGTCTAGACGGCTAACAAAAAGCGTCTCATGGTCCTCTGAGTTTAGGGTTCGACTGCCTGTTCTATAAAGCTGGGATGCTGATGCCACAAACTCACAGAGGATTTCTCGTAGTTTCTTCGCTTACAAACTGTACCCGAGCAATAAATACCTAATTTTCGAACGCAGTTATGCATTGTCGCTGTGTGGTGATTGAGGTATCACTGATTCATGTCAACAACACGCGCATCGCATGCATGTAGATACCATGCAAATCGCCAGGGTTTATGTTCTAAAAAACGTCACACCTTAGGCAAAACACTGCTGCATTGTACATACACCACAGTGACATTATACTTATTAGTAAAATCCTACGGAGCCTTTCATGAACTCCTCATTGGGCGCAAAAATGGAAAACCGAAAAATTGTGGTAATGGTGATATTCCACATGAACCACCAAATTCGTTTGCCTCACGTGAGGCTTTCCATGGTTCAATCAGAGTTCCTGGTTTCGGTGAAATTTAGTGTCCATTGTCATCACGAAGAGAATGGTCCCCAATGTGGTGTGATAGTTTGTGTGCATCTGCGACCCATTGAGCTATGTCCTGAATTGTCCGTGAGCCACTCGAAGACGGTGCAAACTTATACGCCGGTCCCTGGCTTCCTGCTCCGTCCACTATGGTACATCAAGCGGTAAAGTGAATTGAGACAGCATTTTATGGGGACAAGAATAACTACGATCGAATTTATAGGGTCATCACAGAACGCTCAACAAGGCTATGCTGGAATCCCGTGAGGAGGCGAGAAGCGCCGAACTATGGATGCTCGATCCCGGTTGGTTGACACTCTGGCCAATCAATCCATGCCTTCGTTTGGTACGTAGCCTGCACGCAGCCTGATGCTTGCTTATCAAGACCGGCTGGCCGTAGGAGACAGAGGCTCTAGTGCCAGGTTGGTCACTGTCTAGACGGCTAACAAAAAGCGTCTCATGGTCCTCTGAGTTTAGGGTTCGACTGCCTGTTCTATAAAGCTGGGATTTTTCACGGATTCACGAATTGATACACAGGATCGAGGCTTTTGCCCAAGTTTCCCGTGTCGGTTTTGTTCTTGTCGGTCAGTGGCTGTCGTTCACCTGAAAGGCACAAGTGAAAAAAGGGTGTAGCACTGCTCTTTATGTTCTCAGCGCGGGCAGTATGCTCGCCAGCGCGAGGATTCGCATAAATGAATGTCTAATAGTGCTTTAAATTGGGTTCGAGAAGGAGCGTGTACAACCGTCGGAGGAAGGTCATTCCACGCAGCTACTACCCGAAATGAAAAAAAGTTTTGTCTAACGGATGTGTGTGCCCTGAGCTTGAAGAATGCACATCCGATTCCCGCCAGACACCACTAGCTTGTGGTCAGGCTCAGGAGACAGGGGATTTCGCCGCGAACCTAAATCCTACTCCTGTGGAGGTCCGGGCGCTTTGGTAGTATGCTAGTCTGCGTACAGCCGCCAACTGTCCACTTACAAGTAGTCGGACCCCATGTTGTTCCTCGCGGGGTGACATCATCTGGTCGCCCCATCTGCTGCAAACGATCTTGTGAGTAGGCGAAAAGATGCCACTACTGAAACCCCCATTTTTCCTCTTTTGCACTATTTACCTCTCTTCCCACCCCATTTACAACTTTCTCCTTGATGGGCAGTCAGTTGGGGCTAATGATTCCGTTCGTCCTGTGTTGGATTTAGCAGCAGCATCTGTGCTCAAACCGGTGCTACCATTCTCAAGCTGCTTGAAACCAACCTTCAAGCCTCAACGCCAAGTCCATCTGTCTGCTTTCAATGTCAGCACTTTGGATCAAGCAGGACAACTATTTGCTCGTGCCCAGTGAACATAATGCCAGTGGTGGCCTACGGTAGCCATCGGTGGTTTAGAGGTGGCTACATTTGCACCGTTATTAACACTGAAGGCCGTCACGCATCGAGTTCGATATAGTAATTTTGGCATAAATGACTTGTAAAATTAAGGAAAACAGAATGGCTTGGACATTCGATTCCCACGTAAAGTGTCATTCCAAACAGGCATGTTTTAATGCACTGTCGTGTGTAGCCCTAAGTCTGGTTTTCGTCAGTTGAGCCATTTTTCGCTCGCTTGTTGATCTTTTCCGTTCAGTTTTGGGACGATCTTCAATCACTTTAAACAAAATGTACCGCATGTAGGTAACTTTTCATGGTTAGCTAAATTATTTTTAAAATTATGGAAGCAGTGCATCTGAGAGACCAAGGCGTTACTTACCGTGTGGGCTTATTGTGTGAGCGCTCACTGTGTGGGCGCGGCAACACGTAGGAGCGCCGATATATGTGTAATAATTCGGGAACTGCAGAGAGTATGAGCTGTCCTCCAGTGCGGTCCGGTAAATTAATTTATAGTGCGTTGATAATATGTTTGCGTTCTTGGAACATTTTGGAGGTGACTGCACTTTCCACAGCAGTGAAACCCACATTCTCGCCTGTAGATCATGCCTCAAAGAACCCCAACCCAATATTACGTATGTTGTACTTTGGAAGGTATCCAGCCATACGTCTCCTTTGGAGGTACAGTAATTCCGTTCTGGGAGCAACATTATCAAACACCTTGTGAGGTATATGTGCTATGCCCCGGCATACCTAACGGTGTCCCTCAAGTACAAGCGTGTTGCCGTTGGTTCTGCGTCCACACCACCCTGATTTGCCGAAGGATCCAAGAACTCTGCATTACACACCAAAGATGATCATCCCTAAAGCTGTTGCCGGGGCTGTTTATGTCTATGTTGGATTGCAAATGGGTTCGTGTAAAACGTGGTTGAAAGCCGGCATGCGCAGCCAATTAAGATGGCTCGACTTTCTGCTTGACCTCGGTGGCGTCATTTTACACGGGTCGTCGAGGGAGCACAGTTGACCGATTCTCGCACCTGCGTCGGAATTAGCGAGAACGAGACCATTCGTGGCTGGTGTATTTTGGGGTATTTCGAAACTGTTGGGCATCAAAACCCACTTGCAAGACACGATAAGTGGCTTTGGATAGTGGTTTTACTCCTAAAAATTATCTGGAGTGTTTGCTTGTTCATCTGTTGGATTGCAACAAAATAGCCAGATCGTTCGTCGAGCAAGTCAGAGGACAATCCAGTTATTACGGATGTGACGGGTGTGTTTATTGGAGTCCAGCTTGATAGAACAATTATTGTTCCACAACCCGACGCCCGTTTGAGGACAGACGCCGACTTCAGTTGAAGATCCATAGTGGTGTCTCCCCATTTCGGCGGCTGACATTAGACATGATCACTTCAATCCCCTTGTTTATATACACTTGGTATACCTTGGCGTAACCAAGCATTTTCCGGAACTTAGGGTTGGTGGTCAAGGGCCTCGTTTTCGAAGACTGTCGCAAACGCTTAGGAAAGAAGGCGCACTTCAATTGTGCACATTCGCCCCCATTGCGGGTGATGAAGTCATTGTTGTCCTCCCGAGGACAGTGGACTGCACAAAGCCACGTAGTTTCGACAGCTGTCACAATACCCAAGGCCTGTTGTATTTGAAGGTTTAACTGACACGGCCCTTAACATAAATTTTCTCGAGTTTTTTATTGCCGTGTTTTCTCTGTCTCACCCGATTTTCCATGTTGACTACTTCGACCCAGCTCAGGGAATAACAGGCCTATTGGGACAGAATTTCTCCTATATATATGCGTGTGCTACGGGCTGTCACGTATAATACATAGTTTGAAGCATTTGCGGATAATGTGAGTGTACATGGACTCTTGGATCGCTTTTCCGCGCTTCCCCTTGAGCCATTTTCAGATAGGCTGAGGAGGAATGTTCGAGAGCCACGTAATCTCACCATCGACGTAGAAAGACCTGCTGCCGAACTTCCAGAATTAGCTTCTGCTGACATTCTGGACTGTTTGCCGACATATGTCTGTGGCGAGTTGCACCTGTTTCATCCAGCGGTTTTCATCGTACATCGTTTTATCTCTTGCTTACGCGTAACAGCATGTCTCTTGTTGTCAGCCATTCGTACATTATTTTAAGAGTCGGAAACCCTTCAGTTCCATTTTATGTCTGTTCTTTTTTTCATTTCCCTAAACATTTCGTGATGCTCATATTTTCCGTGCCTGTCAGCTGATTGAACGTTTTTTCATTCAGCTTCCAAGTCGCTTTACTGGTGCGTGTTTTGCCCTACCTGCTAATGGCGACCTTATTTAGATCCCAGTGCTAGGTTCTTTTGAAAAATGATACTCACCCTTAACCATCGGTTCTAAGCATAGCAAAAAATGTTCACATGAATCCACTTATGTTACTGGCCCTCCTATGGACGTATGAAGTATTCAAGTTTCTGGAAAAAGAACACTTTGGCATTGGATGCGAAGGGTGGTTTCGGATGAAGGAAACATTTGTTGTCGGAACTTTGATGACTACCACGTGATGGAACAAAGAAAGCATGACGCCGGACGCTGGGCAGCCAGCGAAACTATTATTTCAAGGTCAGATGTTGAAACTTTTTTCGATTCTGTTCCATCTAAAGGTCATTACCAGTCTTTTATACTATTTTTCATCGTGATGCCCCAATAAGCTGCGATCAGAAAGTTCAACATACAGGCCCGATCGTTGTTAGTCACAAGTACGTTTAATCCTTATCTACATAATCGCCCCTGTTTATGTGCCACCACTATCTCACACTCACTGTTTTATCTAAACTACCATCTCACATAGGTGGCGCTCACAATACGATCTAGAGGTTTTCTACTCCCCTAGAGTTCTCTCAAACGATTTCCCTCAAATCAGCCATTTGTCAGCCTCCTCCGAATTATCTGATTATGACAGCCCTCTCGTCTTCCTCTTCTAAGCGTTTGCCAGACCTCTCATCCCCATCATCCATCTCCACAGTATGTCCAGAGTAGTGGCTCACAGCCAGAAGACCTAGCTCCCAATCACCCCACCTTTCGAGGCCGGTAAAGACGGTAGCATAGGCAACCTCAGATTGTTCAGTATATCTAACTGACATATCTTTGCTTCGCAACCTGGCAACACTCTTCTCTCACAGTTGCCAGTAGAACCTCGGGTCCTGAAAGACCTGGAAAATCTCAGAACACGTCTTCACAAGATGTAAAATGAGATGTCTTCCCTGCGATTGCATGCCTCCTATATCCTGACGCAATATGCGATCCATTGAACTTAGAAGAAGCGTTTATTCTAACTGACACGATTGCGCCATAGGTTTGTCATCGCATCGAATGCCGGCATCAGGTTATAATATTCAATGCACCCAATCGAATTCCGCTTGGGCATATTAAAACTGCCATCCTGACCGCATAAGGTGTGCTGGACATCACATGCACAGCTCGGTGGCTCCGAAAGCTGAAATAATCTATGTGTCGCCCAATAGTAATGCAATTTCGGAATGAGAAGGATGCCGCGCGTCCGTTAACAACCCAGACTCACCCATTCTCCCCCAAAAAATTCCAAACCAATAAAATCAAGCCTGCCCGTACTCGAATGCAAAGACAACCCGAACCTGTTGCCCCATCAACCTTCAGTACTTGCGTTGATGCCCCCAACTTACCCTTAGGCTCTGAGTTCTCCGTGATTACTCCCAGAACTGAATTCATACCAAGCTATTCAGCAGTCCCTAGCTTCGTAAGCTTACAAAGACCTGAGTTCCCCGTCGCTGCCGCAATTGGACCTGCTTCATCACCCGTGAAAACTGAAAATGCCCCATCAACCCACTATGACTCTCTCCTAGTGTTGAAACGACTGATGGGTCACGTCTCCCAACCAGAGCGATGACTACACCAGACGTTGACAGCACCCATCTTCGTCACAAACCGCCTGACCTGTTGACTGTTAACGTTACACCTCCGCCAAAATACGCCCTCGGACTCAAATATTCATTGTCAAATACGCGATACGTAAAACACCCTTAGCTTTACCCCCGAGAATCCAACCCTCGTTCTTATCAAGATAACTGGACCTTGCTTCGGCCTCCCCATAACTGCATGACAAATACATCAAACCACAAGTACCGCGGGCTTGGCGAAACCTCAGATCATCCAATACCGGCTGCCAGCTCAGGCCCTTATGTACCTCCACTATCCTGCTCTCCCACCTCCGTCCCAACTGTAGACCATTTTCAGACGCGACCCATCCCCCCACAACCACCGCCACTTCCTGCACCATATCAAACTCCACGCCTCCTGCCGATGCGAATGCCCACATCTATCAAAATCCTTCCCAACCCCTTAATGCATCCAACTGCACACTAGCCTTCAATGGACACATCCTACTCCATAACGAATTTTATGCTGTACCTGAGGTAGATTCAAAACTTCTTCGGCCACTACTCGCCCCTCTACCCATAGTGGTGAATACACTTCGAACTATTCGAAACGCATGCCAAGTCAGCCCTACTTCATGTACCATTTACCCACCTACCCATTTCCCCCTAGTACCAAACTCCACTGAAATCAAAGTTAATATACTCCTAATTAGTATGGTGCGCCCACTAATGGACCTATCAGCGATGCTGTTTAACGCTCGTTCACTCCTGCCAGAAGTCCATAATCTCCGTGCTATTATCGTCGCTGCGCAACCAAGCCTGATTTGTGTGACCTAAACATAGCTCTCAGTTGAAACTCAGACTCGGCAGTCTCAAGCCCTGGTTATAATTTTCTCCGCTTTGGTAGGAGGAACTCAATATGTACAGGCTGTGCCATCTATTCTAAATCGGACCTTCATGCGACCCCTATTGATGAGTCCGGCCTAGAAGGGATGCCAGAGGGTATCCGGATCTCCTCAGAACGGACCAAACGACCTGTACTAGTACATTGTGTTTATCTACAACCGCCCCCTTTCCCAGCTTCCATAACTGACTTGTGCCGTATTATCTCCACTGCACACGCCCCTCCTCATTCGCATAAATTCGTGCTGGGTGATTTCAACCTTCCGGATATTTCCTGTTCCCCCATTCTGGACCTCACTCGTTACGCGTCGTTGGTTGCCAAAATTAGTGTAAAGCGCCGGTCCCAGATTGTACGCAGCCCCACTTGTGACCAACTTACTTAAGACGTACTATTTTTAAATAAGGGTTATCTGGCCACGACCGCAGTTGTTCCATGATTCCCAGGTGGCGATCATTGCACCGTTTTGTGCAACAAAATCAGGTATGGCGAAACTGTTCCCCGAAGCCCTTCTTTTTCTCACCTCGTGACTCTAGATATTTTGCTGCCTTTTTCATCCTTGCTGGCCTCCCGGGACTGGGATGACTTCTTTCTGCCGTCAGACACAACGCATTTGTGATATCTTTTACCAGAACTCATTGACCTCCCTTTACCCTGCTTTTCTCATTGGGATTTTTCACCCTGGTATCTTTTGTCATGATAAATTGTTGAAACCTCGAACAACAAAATACACCGAGCCGGCAGAGAATCTCGGGAATCTCGGGGTTGCTCATTAATACACCTCATCAGGAAGCTCTCAACTGACTGAGAGTCCTTACGGGTATCTCGGGTAGATGCTCGGGTAAAGCATCACTCTCAGGAACCCTTTCAGCTGTAAATTGCTCGGCCTCCTATTTCGTGGGCGCTGTACCCCAAACCGTCACCAAGTCACTTGTCCGCGCTCCACCCACGGTAGTTTTATCACTGGTCCTGTCAATATAGCTGACCACTTGAACGCTTACTTTGCCAGCTGCTACCTACCTGCTACCTGCCCCATTTGACGATTCTTCTCTAGAAGGGATTCCAGAGACCATTTGGATATCAAAAGAATATACCAAACAACCTGTACTAGTAGGTTGTATCTATCTGCCACCTGCCCCCTCCCCCGCCTCTATTGCTGATCTTTCCAGCATTATCTCAACTGCACATGCCCTTCATCACCCGTCTAAATTACTTTTGGGTGACTTTAACCTGCCGGACATTTCCTGATCCTCCACCACGGGCCCCACCCGTTATACCCCCCTGCTTGCACAACTGGGTGAGGAAGGCTGGTCCCAAATTGTACGTAATCCCACTCGTGGCCTACACACTTTGGACCTAATATTCTACAGCTACGGTTGGTCCACGCTTCCCAGGAAGTGACCACTGCGGCGTTTCTTGCAACGTAGCCAGCTATCGCCAATCGGCTTCCCTGAGTCCATCCAAGTTTCATCTCCTCTCACCGGATATTTTACAAGCTTTTTCGTCCACGCTGGCTTCCCAGGACTGGGACAACTTCTTCCTGTCGAGAAATACACACCGCGTCAGTGACATCTTTTACCATAACCTTCTGACTGCTTTTCGTCTAGTTTCTCCTGTAAAACGTTTTCACGCCAGTGTCTCCGGCCACAACAGATTATTAAAAACCTTGGACGCCAAAATACACCGAGCTAGCAGAGAATATCGGAAATCTCAGGATTTCTCATTACTAATTCTCATCAACAAACTCTCTACTAACCGAGAATCCTTGCGGGTATCTCTCGAACGCCGAGAAGAGAACACCGTCCTCAGATCTCCATCCCAATCCAAATTACTCAGCCGACTGCTCCGTAGACGTAGTACCCCAAACAGCCACTCAATAGCTTGTTTGCGTTCCTCGGATGGTAGCCCCATCACAAATCCTGTCAACATAGCAGACCATCTGAACTCTTACTTCGCCAGCTGCTACTTAGCCCTCCCACCCAACTCCAAACCCTTACCCACCGCTGTTTACCTCCAAAGTGTGAACGGTCAGGGAAACCACCCTACTCTCAGTAACGTCACAATCTCCCTAGCTGATGTTTCTTCCCTTCTTCTTAAGATTAAGGACTCTGTTTTGCCAGGGGTCGACGGCCTTCCACCCAGTATTCTGAAACAAGGCGGCCGAGATATTGGAATACTTGCACTAAATCTTTTCACCCACTCCATAAACTATGGAGTCGTCCCCTCCCAGTGGAAGAAATCTGTAATCCGCCCTCATTTTAAATCCGGATCTAGGCAAACTCCATCTAACTACAGGGGAATCCATCATACATCCCTCCTTATGAGAACCCTTGAACGTCTGGTCAAAGGTCCATTAACCAAGTTTCTACTGACAACTAATGCCATAGATAACCGGCAGTATGGGTTCCTGTCTCAAAGATCCGTTAGTAGCTGCCAGCTCCACTTCTTCGAGACCATCACAGCAGCCTACGACGCCGGGAACTCCACTGTAACAATTTACCTGGATATTCAAAAAGCCTTTGACCAGGTCCCCCATGCATCTCTGCTGCACAAACTTAGTACCGCTGGCATCACTGGAACCTTATTTCAGTGGTTCGCCTCCTACCTATCTGACAGGACTCAAGTAACACAAATTGGGGACATACAATCATCACCACTATCGATCACTAGTGGAGTCATCCAAGGAAGTGTGCTAGGCCCCATCCTCTTCTTGCTGTACATCAACGACGACTTCGGTGCCGTATCCCATGGTAAAGTCTTCCTTTTCGCGGACGACATAAAAATAGCGTACACATTCCCCCCATCAACACCAGCTCTTACGTTTCACCAGATTCAGCAAGACTTAGACTCGCTGACTCGCTGGTCAAACGACTCCGGCCTAAGCTTCTCCTCCACGAAATCCTACATAACTTCCTGCCGCTGTTCCCTCCCAGCTGATGCTTTCATAATAAATGGAAATCCCATCACTCATTCAGCGGATATCAAAGATCTTGGCCTCAGATACTCCTGTACATTTAACTTCTCCTGCCAGGTGCAGTTTCAGGTTGCCCGAGCACGCAGGCCCAGTTTTTTAATCCTGCGCTCCTTTCACCTTCCAGACACAATGGTTGCAATTTACAAGCTATGCGTATGGCCAATCGTCGAATTCTGTCCCATGTTCTCCTCCTTTTATACTCAAAGCTGTAGGCTCGCACTTGAAAACGTCCAACGCTCATTCACAAAAAAGCTGTTCCCTCGGTCAAACCCTCTTTCTTACCGCTCTCGCTGTCAAACCCTTGGCCTCGGGCCTCTATGGCTCAGACGGTTTAACATAAATCTAACTCTCCTACACCGCCTGCTGCACAAAAAGGCCTTTATAGCAGAGGCTAGACCCAACGTTAACT
>NW_008751714.1:1256121-1305161 GCF_000715545.1 Opisthorchis viverrini
ATCTCAGCCTAACAACCTAATTCACGACGTCCATCACGGGGCTGTCCAGAAACCGAAGTACTTCAGTGCAGTGATGGTACGGCGCTGGAATACCCGGTTTGATAGCAACCCCGCAATTGTTCCCCTCTTAAATTTGTCCAGGCCCTCTCGCTCACTGGTTCCCATACCGACAACCACAATCAACCTTCATTGTCCCCGGAAGCTGTTTGTTATGCCCTCACTTGTATTGCTTTTTGAGCCCGCCACTTTTAAACCTCAACGTTCAGATCTCGTGCCATGTGATATGCTCTCCATAGGACATAAAGAGACCTTGTAATTTTGGATTCCTACCCATGCCAACTCAGGTGTGATAAACTCTACTCCAATAAGGTTTACTGTTTACGTCACTTTCCCTTTTCCCATTAAACACAAACCCCACCAGTCATGCCTTTATTCTGACTGTAATTCTATGATCATGCCCGACGGTATGCTACCCACTAGTTGGGAATAAATATTATTGTTATTACCTCTTCCTGCAAAGTTCAATGCTTCAGTCTCTGGCACACGTTTCACATATCTACAAAAGAGTAACCACTCGTCTGTTAGCAATGTGGTCAGCTCCCTAGCTGACGTATCAGTCGTTCTTCAAGGCCTCAGAGATCCCACAGTGCCGGGGGCGATGACATACCATCACGTACCCGGAGACTTGGTGGTCAAGATGTCAAAACTTTTGTCCTAAATCTTTTTAATTACTCAGTCAACTTCGAAATTGTCCCCACCCAGTGGAAACAGCCTGTTGCTCGTCCTCACTTTATATCCGGATTCAAGCAAACTACTACCGATTACAGGGGGATCCATCATACCCCTCTCTTAATACAAACCCTTGAACGTCTAGTCTGAGGCCCGTTAATCTTGTTTTTCCTACTTACAACCGCCACAGATAACCGACAGTACGGATTCCTATCTCGGAGTTGTGTTATTGTCAACTTCACCCCTTTGAGACCGTCACTGCTGTGATGCTATGATGCTATGATACCGGACACCCCATTGCCACGGTCTATTTGGATATCCAGAAAGCCTTTGACCAGGTCCCACATGCATCGCTGCTTAAGAAATCTGTTGGCATTACTGGATCTCCACTACAGTGATTTACCTCCTATCTATCCGAAAGGTAACAAACAGTCATCCCCACTTTCGATGACCGGTAGAGATATTCAAGTGAGCGTGCTTGACTCCATTCCTTTCCTACCATATATCAGTTACGTCTTCGACGCCTTATCTCATAGTAAACTCTTTCATGTACGGTCGATGTAAAAATTGCTTAAATATCTACCCCCTTTGGTAAAACTCTTGCCTTTCGCAGAATCCAACAAGACCTAGATTGTCTGACTTGCTGGTCAAGTGCCTATAATCTAGGCTTCTTTTCTTCTAGGTCCCACATAACTTTCTGTCACTGCTCCATCCCACCTGATACGTTCACAATTAATGGGCACTCTGCAACTAACTCCACTGAGATCAAGGACCTTGGACTCATTTAATCTGGTAGTTTTAGTTTCCTCGTCAAGTCCAATTTCAGGTTGCTCGAGCACGTGGACTCTGCTTTCTAATATAACGCTCATTCCATCTTCGAGACACATAGGTCGCTATTTTCATGCTGTGCGTGCGACCAACTGTAGAACGCTGTCCTGCTTTCTCTCCCCTTTATACCCAACGTTGTGTGCTGGCTCTTGAGAAAGTTAAACGTTCATTCACCGTAAAGCCATTCCCACAGACCAGCTTCCTTTCCTACCGCTTCCGCTGTATAATCGTAGGACTTGAGCTACTATGTTTCAGGCGGATAAAGATAAATTTATGTCTCTTACACCGTCTGTTGTACCAAAACGCTTCTACAGCAGAGGCAAGACCAAAGGTAAAGTTATATATACGCTCTAACTTCCGTAAATCCAGCAGCCTCTTAGTGTGCCCTCAAGCGAGTAAAGCCTAAGACACTACTTTTTCCTGGTTAGAGACTCAGAAGTGAATAGGAAGCTGGGTGATTCGACAGGCTCTGTAAGATACAGTTTGATGTAAGGGTTGTTCGGTTGCTATTCTCACGTGTAGTGGCGGTGAACCGACTTGCATGGAAGCTCGGGGAGCTATGCGCATGATTTACCTGTGGTTGAGCATCGCCAAATGTACCAATTCGCACGGATTGGTGAGTGGGGGGTACATTATGCTAGCACCCAGTGACCAAATCATGAGATTTTGGTAGTAGCCTCTTAGTAAGTTGTCTTTGGATTCGGGTACGAGAAACCTTAATATTTATGGTTCATAATTTCTCGGTAGAGGAAAGCAGCCCATATGATATTGTCAAACGCAAGGCACTGTTTGCATCCCTGAATCGCGGTAATATCTGGCAGTTCATGGACGTTTTCAACTTCCGAAACCGTCGAGCTGTAAACGTATTGTCGGGAATGCTACATGCATTCGAGTTGGCAGTTTCGTTGTTTGCAAGCAAAAGTCGATCGGATGCGTTGAATACTAGGGCCCCATGACAGCATCTCCACACTGCACCGCGAGAAATTGGCCCAAGAGGCATTTTCCATTCTACGGATGATTCGGAGCACCTTCTTTCGTATTATTCGCATGGACTTCCAGACCGTTCCTATATTATGCCATCTAAGTTGGCTACTCAGGAAGATCGAAAAGGTTAACGCTCATTGAGCATGTCTAGTGAGCTCCTACGCATATCGGTGCCGGCCTTGAATACGTGACTATGAAACGCGTCTCCTGTGCTTGGCTTATTTCCTCCGGAGTAACGTCACCACCGAGGAATTGTGATACCTATTTATGTCCTGCTTGGGCAAGGTTCGTCCAACAGTTATTCACCATTAACCCAGAAAACACACGGCGGTGCAAGGTGAGAAGATTTTCAAGCTCAGATTGGATGCTTTCATTGGACAAACTTTTTCATTTCGGGTAGCTGCTGCGCGCAGTAACTTTTTTCGGACGTTTGCCCATGCTCTCCTTAATACCCATCGCAAGACACTATTAGACACATTTTACGCGTTGGCAGGTCCCCTACCGCTCACTGAGGAGGTAAGAGGCTGTACGTTCGAAATCGGTCTCCTTTTCCCTCGTGTAAATTCGTGAAAGTTTTTTGTTTTTCGATCCATTCACAGAGTGCACACGAGTAATTGTTGAATTTTATTACTCTAACAAAACAATTGAGAAGTAGCCCTTGATATTTTGCGCACGCTTCTTATTTTACATCTAGTCCGAAACGTGACATCAATTTATGCCGATTGCCCTCTGCAGCCATTGATAGAAAACAACAGATGTGGGCGAAATGGCTGCCCGTCGAACATCAAACGCGGTATACAATGCCTCACCTGCAAGGCCTGGTGGCATTTCAAACGCTCGGGTTTACGGGGCGACCATTTAAGCCGATTAGCTAACTCTCCTGACCCGTTTGTCTGCGCCAGCTGCCTCTACGTTGAGGGTGCAATGCATAACGCAGCGAACAGGAGAGTCCTCCAAAACGGTACCCAATCCCCAGTGCAGGTTCAGAAAGACCACTACCAGTGTTCCGCTTTAATCGGGATACTCGACGCGGAATTAGAGCGTCTTTCAAAGACACTGTAGGTCTCAGGCGCTAAGAATGCAGCGACCTAGACGAAAGTTGACAAGGAACTTTCCTCGCTGAACCAATACCTCGCGCCTAAGGGAAAGCAGATTGATAACCTACGAGTCATTCTCCGGATAAATCACGCCTGAGAAGCTGGCAAAATCAATCCTTAGGAATGTCTTCACCAAGCCCGACCAAGTGCTCCAAGCAGAATGGTTGCGCCAAAGGGGAAGCAAGCGAACGCTTGGACTTCTCGTCACTCTTCCTTTCCCATCTGACGTACAAAAGAACTTGGAGCGGGCTGGCAGCATTCAGGAGGCCAACTTAATGGTCAGGCGTCTATCTGAGGATCGTCCTCTAGACGCGCGAAAGCCCGGTCACAACAAGCCAGGGGTGGAGGCACGAAACAGGCTTCCACCGCGCACTAAATCAGACGACGTCAAACTCATGATCAAGCCGATTGTGGTCATATCCCGTTGTGCTTCCGAAAGCAGGCCGACGAAACCAGGGACAGACATCAGTTTTTATTCGACTACCACAGGCTTCTCGCCCAAAAAAGGCAGGGATGCCCCGGAGGAGGCAAACCCCATATGCAAGCAGCGCCCAAACTACGTGAATCTATCAAAGTTTAACTCCACATCAGAGGACACAGATGCAACCGTGCATTCCTCAGCAACGCCACAGTCTCTGAACTGTACTGAGTCAGATGTGCGGGGACAAGAAGCGAAGCCAATCTCCAGCTCCACTCCGTCAAAAGCAGCCTCTCTGCTTGTGGACACAACCGTCGCCCGAGACCCCGACAACATAAGCCATGAACATGACACAGCTATCCGGAAAATCCCTCGTCTATCCAGTTGGCCACGCTGATCGCCGGCGCATCGGGTGTCCACACAAATACGGAAGAAGAGTGACTGCAGCCAAAAAAGGCACATAAAACTCGCCAGTTTAGAAAACTGCTGGCTGGCTTCAAGGTGCGTTCCTCCGCGAAACGAGCCTCTTGGGAGCGCCACCAAAAACACCAATTCTTGGTGCTACAATCTACCGTAGCCCCTAGAAACCCTCTGAAGATGACCAATTCCTCATACAAATCCTCGAGAAAATCTCCTCCAACTACCATTTCACTCGTCTGCTGCTAGTAGGTGACTTCAACGCCCCAAAGGCCGCCTGGATTGAGCTCCAGCACGTCGAATCAGGCGGACTTTTTGCAGGGGCGCTGATTGAAGTCGTTCAACAGAGTGCTTGGACCCAACATGTTGCTGCACCCACCAGCTACCGCGCAGGCCAAATACCATCCCTCTTGGATTCGGTCATCACCAACGAAAGACACTTCGTTGATCAGGTAACCATTAACGCTCCACTGGGACATAGCGACCACTGTGTGCTAACCTTTGATTTCATCTGCTATTGGGCCAGAAATCCCAAACCTCAAACGTGGTTTAGAGACTTCTGCCGTGCAGACTTCTCAGGAATGCGCATCTTCCTTGAACAAGTCACACTGAGACCAGCTCCGGTGGAAGAACTATATAGGACCACTGTCCAGAAAGTCCACGAGGCTGACGCGACATTCGCCCTAAGAAAATCGGCACTCACTCGGATGAACCGCAGGCTGCCAAAAAGGATTCGGCGACTTCTGGAAAAAAAGATCCCAACTCTTTTTCAAAAAGTTGACCACAGGGGACACAGAAGATGAGCTGGCATTTCGTAAAATGCGGAATCGCTGTAAGTCGGAAATCCGCCAATGGAACATACGAAAACAAGCCACCATTCTGGACCTCGCTCGAAAAAACAAAAACGTACTGTTCAAGTACATGAGACATCGCCGCAGAAACAAGCCATCCGCGTTCTCCTTGAGGGACACGGAGGGAGAACCGACAAATGACACAACAGTGGTGTCTGAGGCTTACAGAAAACATTGTGCGTGTCTATAATCAGCCTCAGCGTCTTCGTCACATCCACTCTTGTCAAGGCGGAACTACGAAAAGCCTCTAACCGACTTGGTTTTCATGGTGGATGACATTCGTCAAATCTTGCACAAGGTCAACCCATTCTACGCGTAGGGGCCCGAAGAGTTCCATCCTGAAAGAAACGTCCTCCACACTGGCAAATCATTTACACCTGGTGTTTCGTCAGTCGCTTGACGAAGGCCACTGTCCCCCTGCTTGGAAAGCAGCGACCGTCAAGCCAATCTACAAAACTGGTGACTGACTGTCGCCTAGCAGCTATAGGCCTATAGGCCTCACTAGCGTCCCGTGCAAGGTGACGGAACCCAATCTGAAGCGAGCTATACTAGACCACCTTACTTCCGGCAATCTGATATCTCCAGCTCAACATGGATTTGTCCCACACCGCTCTTGCGTGACCTACATGCTCGTGTTTATGGACAGCTTAACCCAAGCCAAGGCCGAAGGATTCATATTTTTCGACTTCTCAAAAGCATTTGATAGGGTCCCACACGTCCCGCTGTTCCACAAACTCGAGTCTTGCGGGATTCAAGGAAAAATCTTTCGCTAGATCAGAGCGTTCCTGTCAGGCAGATCATTACGAGCAGGAATAGGCTCGACCCACTCCTCTCCAGCGCCGGTCTCCATTGGAGTTCCCCTAAGCTCCGTCTTGGGAACACTCCTGTTTCTGATCTACGTCAACGACCTCCCGGTTGTTCCTGCGAGTCTACGTCTACATTTTGCAGACGACTTGAAATCCTGGAGTTCCAATGCCAGTGCCCTCCAAATGGATGTAGACGCTGCAAAGCACTGGTCGTTGGACTGGCACCTTCTTCTGATCGATGGAAAGTGCGTCCGTAAGTCGTCTGGAGGGGATTCAGCAAATGCCTTTGTTATGCATGGTGAAAGGGACCAAGAAAACATCATGAGGATAGATACCAAAAAGGATTTAGGCATCTGGGTCTCCTCAAATTTGTCTTCTCACTGCACCATGAGAAATCAGCCCAAAAGGCATTCGCCACTTTACGTATGATCCGACGCACCTTCTCCCGTATTACTCGCATGGACTTCCAAATACTCTATGGGGCCTACGTCAGACCGCTCCTGGAGTACGCCAACCAAGTTGTCTACTCAGGACGCACGAAAGACGTCACCCTCATTGAGCGTGTCCAGCGGTCCGCTACGAGAATGGTTACCGGCCTCAAATCCGTGGACTATGAAACGCGCCTCACGATGATTGATCTATTTCCCCTGGAGCATCGTCGCCTCCGAAGGGACCTAATTCTTTCTTATGCCATGTTTTAACAACGCTTGGCAAGCAGGTTTTTCACCGTCAGCCCAGCAAACACCCGGCGGGGACATAGTAAGAAACTTTTGAAGCTCAGCACACACATTCATTAGACAATTTTTTCATTCCGGGCAGTAGCTGCGTGGAATGACCTTCCTCCGATGCCCCACCTACAGCCCAATTTAAAGCACTATTAGACATTTATTTATGCGGATCCTCGCGCTGGCAAGCATACTGCTCCGCGCTGAGAACATAAAGAGCAGCGCCACACCCTTTTCTCACTTGCGCCCTCCAGGTGAACGACAGCCACTGACCAACAAGAACAAAATCGACCCGGGAAACTTGGGCAAAAGCCTCGATCGTGTGTATCAATCCGTGAGTCCGTGAGGGGTTGAGAGCTGGGTCTTCTGGCTGTGAGGAGATGGATTTTGAGGATATTGTATCTATCTACCGCTTTGAAAACAACGTAATATTGGGATACGTCGGTGTAGCCTGAAGAATATTTTTAGGAAAAATAGGGATGAAAAAACCTTGAAGTTCTCAAATCGTAGTGCGAGGGGCTCAAACACTCTTAGCAGTTGCTGGGGCTGGTAGTATAGATGGGCCTGTGGGAGCATAAAACAGTGGCTGCATGTAAACAGGTTCGACTATGTAGGTGAGGACATATCGTGCCTGACGAACTGAGGACTGACACCGAAAAGATTAAGTCCAATGAAAAAAGAAAGTCGTTGGCCTTTTTGATTGCAGTTAACTCGAAATACACCGTAAATGAACGATTATTTAGAAAAAATGGGTCAAAACAAATTATTAGAATAGATTTCAAGAAAAGGTTTCTACAATACCCGACCTTGAACTTTTAGTTTAGCGCCTTCAGCATGAGTGTTAATGATAAAGACATAGCTCACTCCCAGATCGACACATTAAAATTTAGCAGCCCCAGAAAGCGAGCACTGTACAATAGAGAACCAGAAAACAGTTGGGATTTCACTTACACTTCTCGTTTGTAGTGAATGTAGAGTATAATAAAAATAGGTTTATTTCCTAACTTTCAGGAAACATCCTAATTAGGGCATGATGGGGCATGAACACGGTGAGCAACAGCACAACTGGGAGAAAGGTGCAACCAGCGAGACCTGCTTATTACTTAAGAAGTCAGGCCGATTTTGTGAGCAAAAACAGGGGTGGTGGGATTGAGGAGCCAGTTTACGTTAATTAAAACTGAAAATTTCTACTGACCATGAGTGACTTTGGGTGACTGAGTAAATGGCAAGGGTCACCAAAAGCGAAAATGTAGATGGAGATGGAAGTATTCAAATTGAAGACAAATGGCAAGTTTCGTCCTAAGACGTGTTTTTAATTGAAAGTAAGTAGACTCACTTGTTTCACTATTGTGGGAAAGCCAGTTGTAAATGGTGTTTTCGATGACGAGGTAGTGCTAATGCATTGGGCTAAACGGAATCCATAAATTAATTTGAACTTCCAAACGAGACAAACCGAAATTTCAGCGGAAACCAGGTAGGTTAATTGCGAACGAAAGGTTCACTTATTTGAAACAAACTTGAGGCGGGGTGAAAAATATGTCGGTGGTTGCAACTTCAGGCTGGAGTGAGCTGGTAGCGAGCATGGAAGCAAGCCTTTGGACTCTTTGAAACGGGAGGCTACATGGTGAGTAAGACAACGGGCGGCAGTGGTTTTTAGCTTGGGTAAAGGACCAAATCAGAGGGTCACTGTCTTGTAAAACGAGGTCCCGTGTGCATAGACTGTAGGCAGATGAGCAAGGGTTGAGCCACGGCTTCCGAGAAAGGTGAGAGTATGGATCGCAGGTCGCGAGTCACTGCTATCAGCCTTAAGGAACGAATGATGCATGGAAAAAAGCCAACGGCGCTAGCTGTGACTACGGGTGTTCGGGAAATAATAAGTACTTCATATTTTATACGTACATGATGGCTTTCGAGAACAAGATGGAAGAACCCACGTGTTCTTTCTGGCTGATCAAGTGGACTTCGGGGATGCAATTCCAACTAGGACAAAGGTGGCAACGACTTGCACGTCAATGTTGTCCGCAGAGCACCTCCAGTCCACTTCATGCATGTTTTTAAATCAAACAAAAGCCAGCTGCCATCCGTCTGTAGTTCTTGTCGTTGCAGATAAGTGACAATCAGGAGAGGTTATAACAAGCTACAGACGCAAAAGCGGGGTTTTTCTGATGGATTTCCTGAGTTAAAGGTCAGGCTTAAAACATGTGTGACATGGGCAACAAAAATATATCGGCTTGATATCGGGCCGGCAACAGGCCTGGTCTTCAGACCATTCATAAGTGAGTTGTACTAGGTGCTTTTGTATCACCCGGATGCCGTTAATAGGTCAGTTTTTGACAGCATCAAACGCAAAGGCCCTCGTCGAAAGTCTCAAAATTGGGATCGTATTTCGGGGTTTACTTTCGGTTACTTCATTGAGTTCCAATACAGTTAATCCAACGCCGCGCTCGAAATGCTTGTCTGGTTTGGTCATCCTCCCTTAACAACCTGCCACGTTTCTGCATTGATCCTCACTGGTGTTCAAAAACAACTCTGGACTCGGTTAACTTGGTTCGGGGAGAGACTAAGTATATTTATTAGCCGAGTTTACCTGCACGTCAGTCTTCTGTCGTATTCATTATTGTGCGTCGAACGAAGCCGCTAAACTACAGAAGCCCTCCCCGGGATGCTTGAAAGTAAACTTCAATCCTGCGAATTCAACTTCGAATCGTTAGGAAGCTATGGACCAACATAACACCGCAATAAGTTTCCCCTTACTGTTTGGCGGCCTATACACGTTTCGTTGTATCTTCACCAACACACTACTCGGCGTTCTTAAGCATTAGCCCCGGCGTTTCAAGCTACGTGTGCCTTCATTCCTACCGGTGTTTCTCGAGCTGACACGTTTATGGCTCTGTTCGACGCTGATGCTAATCCGATACGTTTTGGGCCGGCTCTGTCTGCCGACTCTTCTCCTCAAGGTACCAAGTTTTATTAACTTGATAACAGCATGTTATCCCATAATCATTCACTCCTCAGCTAGGTTGTTGGCCCTAGAGATGCCCAAAATTTTCTTTTTAACCTTCATTTTGCAATCGCGGACATATTTAAAAGCTAAATACTCAAGGTTTCCCAGGTTTTGAAAAACCCAGCCCTTCCAGTCCAAAACTCCCTGACCTGTGCCTGGAATTCTTCATTCATATGCAAGCCTTAATCGTCATATATAGTTTCCTTTCACATTTGTTACGTTCCACTTAGATTGCTCACGAAATCATCACGACAGTCTACCTCCAAATTGTACTGGTTTGACGTAAACAATTTGGCATCCCTTGTATGTGTTAAATTACGCCTTTCTGCGAATCTGTTCGGGCTTGCAACCGCCGAAGAATCCGGCTTTTGACTGTACAGTAATTGTCGCATACCACCGCCGTCCATTCACTCTGGCGTGCCTCCGTTTACACCCGCATGTCCCTCAAGCTGAATTAAAATGACCCTTGACTCTAAATTCGACTGACCCTTGCTGTGTCAGTAGCCTAGTCTAAGCCAGACCCAGCTTCCATAGGAATTCGCATTTCCAGTCCGATTGCCACAACCTTGACATCTGTTGCTGGGCTGTTCAAAAATTTAGGCATGTCGGTTGAATGATGGCGCGGCGCTACCGTTCTCAGTATGATGGCAACCTCACGACTATTTCCTTCGCACTTTCGACTGTTACCTCCAGCCCAGTCGGGTTTGTAATTGCTGCTACGGCAAAGTTCACCCTGTCCTGCCCATTTTTGAGACAAGTTTATTCCAAGCCGCTAACCCATCTTTCGATCCTATGCATTAGCACGAAACCGCACCACAACCCTCTTCGTCCACCAAACAAAAAGGTCCACCAACTTGCTGCTCCCAGAAGTGGACACATACAACACATAAACATACAGAGAGATTCCAGACTCTACTATCACCATGCGAGGATAGCATCGAAAGTCCTGTTCGTCATGCACCACTCATTTATTAAAGCTGATAGTGGTGCTTCGGGGACTAATGACCATCTCTGTTACATACACCTTCCCTCATTATCATTATAGTTTGTCCTAGTATCATCCAACTCACTTATAGCCTCCAAGGAACCTAATCCACCATTTCAGAATTTACGTCCCCGCAAGTGTCGCGTGTTTCGTTACCCTCACCACGCCGCCTCTTAGCCTTCAGACAATAAACTGCCCCGTCGCAGGTGGTATAGGTATATTGACAACTTTAGCTTGACTTTGATGACTACACTACTGAGTGCAAATCCGTCCTTATCCTGTTCCATTTAAACACCTGATGTCACCGCTTTAACTCTGGTAGACGTTCATCTTTCCCATAATAAAGGCCTATATCCTGTCTGATGACCCCTATTACCCTTCAGACCTTATTGATCTCGTCTCATTTCATCTTGTTCTCAAGCTTCTAACCGTGGTACCACGCGCTATGGACGACCTGTTTGGCCGTTGTCCACTCCACCTGATCTTTGCATTACGAACAAAGGGATCCTCGACCTGAAAAAACACAACAACAACAAATACTACGCGCGAGACAACATTGGTTTTGCTCACCCTGAGAAATCCCTTGACAAGCGCACAACATCCCGCTGATCACAGGGCTGCGCAGCCCAGGTTTGCCATCTCAGTCCTGGCGTCCGTCACGGGGCTGTCTTGAAACCGAGGTATTTCCGTGCAGTGACGGCACGGCAGTGTGATACCCAGTTTGATAGCACACCCTCAATTGTTCACTTCCTACTTTGACCACGCCCTCTCGCCCACTCGCATACTCGCTCCCTTACCGGCAACCGCAATCAGTCTTCATTTGTCACCAGCCACCACCGAGAGGCGTTCATGGCAATCTGCCGAACCTTCTGTCAGATGTAAAGATCTCGACGAATTTTATTCGTACTCCCCACCAAGTCAGTCAATTTTCGTGCAGTTTGTGTGAACTCGTCCTCCATGTAACTTTTACACTTTACACTGCTCCAGCAGTAACACCAGTGAGTCGCTCAAGATTCACTGCACACTGTGATTCTGAGTTTCCTACTACCATTTGTCCGTACTGCATATAACCCCACTTCACCATCCCCACTTACGCCTTTCGCGGTCATACGCCCAACAGCTCAAGGCCATGAAGTCCTAGTGACGGTTTTTTGCTTTTGGTCCACATTGGCCGGCCACATCCGGGCAGTTCTGCTGCCTCGCCCCATCCATTATTCTGGCTCCACACTTCCTGCAGTTTGAAGTTTTTTGTCACGTTTCAGGAGGGAAGCCCTCACTCGTATTGTTTTTGCCCGCCACTTTTAAATCCTAACGATAAGATCTCGTGTCATTTGATATGTTCTCCTTAAGAGGGGAAGAGCTCTTGTAATTTTGATCCCTACCCATGCTACCTCAGGTGTGATGAAGCCTACTTCGTTAATGACCACTGTTTACGTCGCCGTCCCTTCTTAATGACCACTGTTTACGTCACCGTCCCTTCCCCAGGAAGTTCCCCGTCAGCCATGTTGTTATTCTGACTGTAATACAATGAACATGCCTGAAGGTATAGTGCCCACCAGTTGGGAATATGTATTATTATTATTAAACAAAAACTTTATTTAAACAGGATCGCACAACAACTGCGACACTAGTGAGTTTACCTAGTTTCAACCTTAACCATATTTCTGAGACAAAACCTGCCACCTCTCTCGACTTCTAATTCTTCTACGTCTATCTGACATTCTGTCTTCCTGACATTCTGGCTTGTCCGGTCAGTTTGCAAGAACGAAGGGGAAGTAGACTCTGGGAAAATCTGATCACGAAAGAAGCGACTAAAAAGATCGCTACCACAGTGGGGATGGAGGGATTTTGAGCGTTAGCACCATGGTTAAACCCTGACGGAGCTTTTGTTTACATTATCAACATGAAAAAAGCTCCCCTCAATTTGATATGTGTGAGCCTAATGAGTTAGAGATTCATACGAGAAATTGATCTAGTGGGTGCCTAATGCGCTCTTAGGCATGAGAAGGTCTGCCTTTAGCTTGTTTTATATTGGTAAGAGGGGAAAAAACGGAGCACATTTAGTTTAAAAGGGCTAACAGAATAATCCAAGGCAATGACGCAGCTAGGAGAGACGAGGCATGGGCTGCCTGTGGAAAGATCCAGCCCAGAAGAACGGCACATTCAGATCAACCGGGCAAGGCATACAGCGGTCTCTTGAAGCAAGTCAAGGAGATGACACGACAAAGTGAGCACATTATTTTTTATTTTGCCTACCAGCTATGCCGCTGGTAAATTCAAAGTTGTTTTGGACCCGATTTTTAGAAGAGATCAAGGGTATTTTATATTAAGTAGGACAGCAGCTTCAAAAATAAGGAAGTTATTTATGGACTGCGAAAGTGTGCTGGTGTATGGTATCTAGAAACTATTCAGAGGCTGTTCAAGATGCCAGCGAAGTAAACTAAAACGGATATGGCTACGTTAGTACGAGCAGGAGGACACAAAGTTAGGCTGCTGGGCTACAGAACTTACGGCAAGCACGTGAATTCACGTACGACGTGGACCGATTTATGAGTATATTTTGGTGTAACAAACGGTGTGGAAGAGTTTCAGCTAGAACCCTCTGAGCCAAAGTGGCTCAAAGTTGCAGTTTATGCAGCTAAAAGGGCGAAAGGAAGGGCGCAGTGTGTTAATAACTTTGTGATGAATGAGCCCTGCAACGTCAGGTATAAGGGAAAAAAGGGTGCTGGGAAAAATTCCGTAATTGGTCATACGTACTGCTTGGGAATGGCCAACCTGGTGTCCCGAAGATGAAAGCAATGCAGTATTAGATATCAGAGCGTACGTGCTTGGGTGACCGGGACGTGGACCTTGTGAGAAAAGCTTAAAGTACATCAGTATCGGAGGTCTAGGTGTTTGAGCTCTTTGGGATGAGCAACTTTGTTATCGATAATTGTGAACACATCAGCCGGGAGAGAGTAGCATTGAAAGTTATTCAGGAATCGACAGGAGAGAAGCTTAATTAGAAAAGAATTAGAAAAGCAGGTCAGAGACCATAACTCGTTAAATTTGGATAAAGGCAAGTGTTCAAGCAGAGTAAAGAAATGTGTAGTAATTAACGTATATCTAGAATGGTGCGATACGGTCTATTTCTTTATAAAAAATAAAACCGTGTCCTCTACAATTAAAGGTTTTACGAAACTAATAGGACTCTGGTATCCCATTGATGCACAGAGCTTGTTGTGTTCGTCGTTCTTTCTTTTGGAATTGCCTATAACTTGGAATGAACTCTCCTTTTTCGCCTTTCAGAAAATATTCGATTCAGAATCAAAGAAAGTCCTGAAATAGATATCGACGTGGGATTTTTTCTGAGCGTAACCCGATGCTATCCGTCAGCAGATGCTATTTTCTAAAGGTCCCGGCAGGGATTCTGGGAGTCATACCTAGACCTGGCACAAGAGACTTTGCATATTCTTTATTAGCCAATCTCGTCAATACCGTCCAGGAGGCCATTGTGCACCTACGATCTTAGTGAACCGTAAAGGCTTGAACTCTTCTCCTAAATAATGGCTTCGCAGGCCTGAAGAGAGACGAGCGCATCGAATAAGGTACTCACTGGGATCAAAAGAGCGAATCGGTCTGGATCACTCGGTATACTTACTTTAAAGGACGAGAATAAGAAACTACATGACGGGTGTACATAGAGGCCCCTGAGAATCGAACCCCCTAAGTTTAGAGAGCATTCTGTATATAGTGAAACCCTTGTACTGCCTTTGGGAGGCACAGAGACAACATGGTAGAAAGGAAGTTACTTTATAATGTGATGGAAACTCGGACATGATTATCTGCACTTCCCAGAGGCGTCTGGATTTTCAGTGTTTGAATTTATGTTAGCTAAACCCAGCAACTTCCATAATCTCTCTTATTTTTCGAAATACTAGATTTTTGCAGACCAATAAGCTTAACAGTTGTACTGATATGACTCAAAAATTTGTGTGTTTGACTTCAAATGAGTTCGTTTAGAAATTGATGACTGTCTGTATCACTGCATTTAGAAGTGTGTTAAATGAATACCTAAAGGATAACTAAACGGTATTCGTGCTTACGAAGGATGAAATCGTACAAAACTTAACCAACGATGCTGGTGGGTGTACTACAAAGTCCCCGGTGACCACCAAAACCAAGCGAAATACGGGAAATCGAAATAAATATCAAATTGAGCGCATTTGTAAAAAAAACTGTATACAAAAACACCTGCTCTTCCGTATGGTTTTGTCTAACGATACAATGAAACCATTTACAAGTCACTTTTTCATCTTGAAAAAACCATAAAGTGATCAATGTTATTCGCACTCGGCCTCCTGTAATAGGACGGCTAACCGAATGGGGGCTGGGCACCCGCTTAGTCCTGTTGGAGTTTGTAACGGCGTCGTGTTAAGCACAGTAGTTTGCAGCAGACGAATTTGGCAAGGTCCTTGACACTCAGGTTATCTACAGCCAACTCTGGGATTGTTGACCTGCTCTGTTGAGTAAGTGATAAATGGTCGGGTATTGTTTCGGCGGATGGTATCTTTTCAGTCCCAGCTAAGCCATGTGGGCCAGGACGGGTGCTTGTGTTGCAACCGGGAGAAGGTCATTATGGCCGCACCTCCCTTGCCGGATGGCGGCAGATGGGGCTGTTACCAACCTTCCCAGACGTCTTCAGTGTCGATGGAACGCCCATGAAGAATCACTGTGTGTCGTTTCAGCGCGCCTATGTGTAGGCCATAGATATAAGCTCTGAAACTTCCTGACGAGAGATGGCGTGGGCTTTCGGTCACAGCCGGCCTGTTTGGAAAGCGAGCGGCTTGTTTTAGTGTGTAAAATTGCTTACCGGTGAGGTAATGAGCGAAAAGTGCTGAGTGAATTACATCGTCACGGACAACTAGGGGGCATAAACGTGGATGGCCAGTGTTGTGTTCTGCTACTATTTTACGTTGCGCGATTTCCATATTTTCAAACAAATCAGGTAGCATGTTTGTATCCTACGGTATGCACGCACTTTGTCATGGACACTCCTTGTACAGCCGACATATATTTAACCTAACGGTTCACCAAGTTAATGCCCCACAGTATGTCTCTTGTTTGTCATATTACTGGCGCATAGGTTTCATCAAGTCCCGGAAGTACCGCGCCGCAACCGTGTTAGCTATGTTCTGCTGTGATTGACGTAGGTCGTCTCTCCACTCGTCTAAGCATCATGAGTCGCTAGCCACATGTTTGTCGTACATGTTTTCTAGGTTTCCACGCTGTACTGTCCAAGTAAAGAATTCTCCGTTGGGCAAATATAGCTAAGAGTTATAGTCTTCCCATTGATTTGGGGTGGGGTTCAGTGGTTTGCCCTATAATAGCAGCTCCTTATGTTTATCTAAAGCCATATGCTGTCTGACAACTACCTTGGGCCGGCTACGGAGAAAGTGTTGTTCTCCGCCATTTGTTCAGGGGAATTATCCAGTGGGTTAACATGACCTTTATAGTTCCATGGCGATATCAAACAGTTTACCAGAAAGCCCGACCCTGGGACACAGCTCATCTAATTTCGGTGACGGCATTTTCGCCCTTTATCCGTTTATTGGAATGCAGTGAGCAAAGCCGATGCTGTAAAGCTTACACTCCTTACACATCGTTATCAAAGGTCATCGAGTAATTCTACCACGAAGATTATTCAGAATAACATCTATCGAGCTATGAGGACACATGCTTCCGAGTCGAGTTTGCCAGGAGCGACCTTCTCTCTTAATTTGTGTCAGCGATTGTATTGTGGGTTGTAGCAAGCTTCACAAATTACTATAATCGCAGAACTACCTTTCGCTCTTTGTTCATTATAGGTGTTAACATTTTCCGGCAACTTGGGATATTGCGTTTCATCGGGCACTTTTTTCAAGTTCGAAACAGTTGTCGACTTTGAAAAATCGCTCACTTGAAAAAATAATCTGCACAGATAATTTTCAGGAGCACATTGAAAAGAGACATTTGTGACTATGATGTGGTAACCTTGAAGATATCGTAGTCGCTATGAGGTCAACCCTGTTCACTGGATATCAATCGGTGGGGTGGTACATCTGGAGTCCTGCTCTAAGCGCCGGTGTCGCAGTCTACCGGGCAGCCTCGAATGACAAGCGAAACGCCTTACAAGTCTTCCCGATGATTTGGCAAGGAAGACGAAAGAGGAATGAAAACAGTCAAGAACAAGCGAAGAGAGAGAAGTGCGCAGGAAAGAACGGGAAGTTTAAAAATAATTAAGAAAAGGCAGTCAGAATTTGGGCATGCTAATCTTTGAACTGTGGCAATCTGGTTACGCTTCTGCTCCCAGGATAGACATCTGGACTGGCTTTATGGAACTGTTTTGATCTCCCAGACCTCTTGGGATTCGGAACCCGATAGTGAATCACTTCATTTAAACATTTTCGACACACTAGGAAATGCATACGGTGTCAGTCGCACTGTCTACGACCAGTCAGGAAGAGGAAGTGACTATAATGGGCTTTTCAGACCTTTCCGATTTTCTTCCTTAACGGTATGAACCCAACTCATTTTTCTCGTGTTTTACCTCACCAATTTTACATTTAATTTCCGGCCTCGTGATATCTCATAGTTCCGCGAAATGGAACGAATTTCCAATTTGGTGACTCTCTTGAGTCAGTCATCGCAGTTGGCGCGGCATACACACATGATGAAATTATACCAAGAGCTAATTAACTCCGATGTATTGGAACCTGACATTATTCGGGATGTTGTCAGTTGCGTCGGTGGTTCCTTGAGTGGTATATCATATGAAGAGCTAGCTTCTATCTTCGATCCGCTTTTACGAATAATTGGTAATGTTCATATCATTAAGATACACAGAACTCAAGTGTTTTGTTTTGATTATTCCACTAGCCGCACAGGAATCATGCCAGATAATATACTGAAGCTAACTTTAGAGAATCTTATCGAGGTATTTTGTGTCGATGTATTGACCGAACTTATCTGTTAGACTGTAGCTTCCATATCCCCAAAAGGTGAGACTTATGGTTTTTCCTAGCTTTCAAGCTTCCTGTGCTGTCCTTAAACAGTTGCTTCCGAAAATGCTCCGGATTTGTTCAGATTCGTCAACTGAGCTTGTTGGACGCTTCGATGTGAGTCAAAACGATCTACCTGTTTGTCGTGTGCAATTTAATGCGTATATGTACACCTAGATGCATAATCTGTCTCAAAACTTTCAGTAAAAGTGTTTTGACTCATTTCAGTTTGACTTAGGTCAGCCACATTTGCCAAGAATTCGCGGGCTCTAGAAGCTGTGTCAAGTTGATTCATGGATTTTGCTAGGTATCCTACTTGGTCCCTTCGAACCGTTCTAGCTGTAAACGCCATAAAATGATAAGTGCGGTCATTTCTATTTTTTGGTAGCTTGGTTAGCCCAAGCAACTTTATTAAGGGTGGAATTTCACTAGATAAACCCTCACACCGCACTTCAAACCACTGAAAAAAAACGAACACTGGTTAATGCGCATTATATGGACAGTTTCTTTAGCAAGTATGTGCTTAGAATCCTCTGGCGTATTACTTTTTCGTTGCACAGGCTTAGTGATTCGACATTTTCGCAATGATTTCCACCAGTGATGTGGTGAGTGTACAACTGAAATGACCCAAGTTCGATCGGCGGAACGTTGTGACATTTGATAACCACTTAGTCTCAGTCACGAAACAGACATGCTCTGAAATCGCCAGCCGATCTAACTTACCAAGATTACAAACTTGTTTATAGTTCCACATTCCACCTGTTTTCTCATGTTATTAGTCCTAATCAGTGATAAAATGGCTGAACTACCATCATTTGACCAGTACGTTTATTCTAAGTGTTCGTAATATTTAACCCTTGGCTTGCATTATTATCTTCTGTTACGTATGGGTTGCTATGGTCGTTTTTGCCGCTTACTTTTTACCTACTTGCGACGTGACTCGTTTATCGCTCTATCACGTTGCGGGTGATTGCGCCTAAGACTTTCTGGCCGCTTTCTAATAATCGTTTATTGTAGTCGCACTAAACATCCACAATCCCATTTTCTCCATGACTAATAACCCCCCCCCCAAAAAAAAAGCGTTGCGGGATATTTCGTTTCTCACCACAACCACACGTCTCGTAAGTGTAACTAGACCCTTAACAGAACATGAATTCATCAATGTAGAGTTCTAAATGGCTGACTTAAAGGACCATAAATTAACTGGTGTCACATAATTATCTGAACACACCTAGTTAAGTTTTAGCAATATTTTCCTGGCTATGCCGCCTCAAATTATCGGGGAGTTCTTACACCATCCTTTTAGCGGGTACGTGAATGACATGTGGATAGGCTGGAAACCTGGTTTTGGCTTGACGAACTTTTCAACTTTTTGCATTAACGTGTAGTTTCATTCACCTAAGCCCATTATCTGCTCAAGCTTTTCGTAATACTGGGATTCGATCCTCATATGTTTTGCATGTAAGGATAGGGTGCCACTACCAACTAGAACCGTCATCATAGGATGGTCCAAATGAGTGACTTGATTGCAAACCCTACAGAGCTTACGACCGATCGTAGATAACCAAACAGAAGTGTCCAGCAGGTTTCAACGTCGCCAGTAGAATCTTAATTTAGGGTCACGATAGGCTTTTCGTTCAACGGATACAACAGAGACACTTGCTGGGTTGTTCATGGCATCGGGTAGACCAGTAACGTTGCTCAAAGCACGAAGGCCCTCGTCTGCTCAGACCTGATAATTTGGGTTCGTCTTCACATTGTGCTAGAGAAGCAACGAATGATTGCCTCGTCTTTTATGAATCTCGCCGCTGTCGAAGGTGTGCTTTGCTGGTGAGACTCAACGGGCCCAAAATTCGAGTCCGTTCTGATTATTTTTGGATAGGCAAATCAAAGTACTTGCAGCATGAGGGGGTGGACTGATTAAACGATATTTCTACGGATGCAGATAGTAGAAAGCCCGCAACTATTGAGAGTTAGTGAATCGAGCAGCATAATAACTGCCTGTCTAAGTCTTCTGACTTGATCGCGAATAGAGCTACGATTCTGGTGAACCGAATTTCTTATAAACTCGCTATGTCAATCACTACACAATATTATCGTGTGTCTAGTATTTTCGGAAACGCTTGTCACAGTTGTCTTGATTTGGTCGAAATTCTATAAGGCTACGCTGTCATGCATTTCAGATACTAGCAACACTAAATGTGATATTATCATCCATCCCAAGCGAATGCAGACGGAGTTTGTGGAGCATAGAAGATCTAAAATCATCAATGTAAGCATCATCTCGTTTTATCCTCTTAATCGTTTAGCAACACATTCGCCACTTTCTTATCATCCATGGGAGATTTTGATTTGCAGGCCCACTCGGCGGCTTTGTTGCTGAGACTTGTCCCACACGACTATCAAAAAGAACTTTCGGCAAAATATATAGCTCCCGTACCACATAAATTCTCCCGCGATTTCTCAAAGGTTGGTGGTGAATGTTTTGAAAAGGTGAGACCGTGTATGCAAGCAATTTTTTTGAGTGTCTTTGGATAGGTGCGTTTTTTATTTTTCTTTGGCTGAATTTACAGCTTTTCAGAATGTCCTTCAACTAGTGCTAAGTCTGCAAAATACGATGCTGTTTTTTAAGAACAGAGCTTTTCTAAAACGAATTCCTCATTAGTTTCACAATTACTCCTATAAATTCAACTAACCATTCGTCTTTTAACTCGCGAATTTAGTAACACCCTATTGTAAGTTAAGGTGCGGTACTCACGTCTCTGGTTTGGTGCTTACTTCATCTTCCTGTATGACTACACGACAACAACTGATCGGCGCGGAGTGCATGGAGCATACTCCGTAAAACTTCTTGGGTATACTGAATTTCGGTATTACTAGATCTTTTAAGACTAGAGTCGCACGAAAATACCCGGTGTAGTTTTGCTGTTTTGAAGTCTGTTAACTCTTCTGTTAATACAACTAGTTTGGGCGTTGCTTTTGCAAATATTTTTTCACACATGACCAACACTGAAGCTGTTCTGCCAAAATGGCTGATGCGAATTAGTAACAGATACGTTACTTGATTTTGTTCATGTGTCACCTCACTGCACTTTAGACCGCTCCGTGCATAATGAAAACACGTACCTAGAATGTGCGCGTCACCAGCAGTAAAGGGCTAAATCGTTCACTTTCCATAACAGCCCGATTTAACGTAAATGTCGCCTTTGGTCCAACATAAATGTTCAATGTTCCTAGCTTCTTATGGCCGGCCAAGTTGTCGTAATGATTTTTCATAAGTCAATGACTGCTTTGGTCGTCTCCTTGCACATGATCTTCTTTTATATTCGTTCTATTGCACGTCATTTTCCCGGGCAATCATTTGGTCATATCACCCACTTTGACCGCTGCATTGCACACATCACATTTCGACCTGAACATGAGGTTTGGAATTTGGGTTAGTAACCTCATAAGTTGCTAAGTTTTACGTCGTTCTCTCTACTAAAAGAGCAGGGAAGCCAGCAGTTGAAGAAATAAGTCGCACTACGAAAGACTTCTCAGAGCCTACAGCGCTGAACTTGTAGATGACCATATGTATGAAGCTTACTGAGGTAGTGTCCTATTCCTGAGCACGAATGGTATGTGAACGATCATCGTGAGCATGGTGCATCTTGGAACATGATATTGGTTGAAGTCCTAATTCAATTGCCCAGCTGCTGAAAGAAGCATTGTACATTCTTCGGTGATTTTTTCCACATGGCTGAGTCCTGCTGTTTCTCTCTAGTTCACCGATTGAGCGTGTGGAAATATATGCCGTATCCTCCTCATATATAGGCAGGTTTAATATGCCACCCACCTGTTCGCCTGAAAAAAACGAGGTTCCCCCATTTGTATCTCTACAGTGCCCATTGCAGCCATATGATCGTAAAATTTTCAACTTCAAAATGAACTTTCTAGTTTCAGTATGACTGTAGGAGCTTGCGTTAATTCCATAAGGCTGTTGTTCTTTTACATGGTACATTAATTTGACTAATCTGTGAGCGATGAACTCTCATCTTTCAAGAATCTAGCCTCCATAACGCTCCTTTAAAAACGTACCTTTTTGACCGTTTTGAACTCAGAATGACTTTATCGGCACTTCACACTGTACAGGTTGCGTAGTAGATCTTATCGTGATATTTTCAAAAGTAGAACGTGAAATCAAACATTCCTTGGGTTGGCTAATCTCCATTTATGCGCCAACCAAACGTGTTATCAAGCGTCACAAATCAAACATCTATCTTGCCTTCCATTTTTAAAGCGTCACAAATCAAACATCTATCCTGCCGTTACATTTTTAAATGATGCTTACACGGTATTTTGTTTAATTTTCAGGGTATTCGTACTTTTTTGAATGAATTAAACATGCTTAACGGAAAAAACCCAGGGTAAGTGCGTTGATTTCATTACTATTGGTACGCTTATTTCAGAGTGGTCTCTCTACCTTGCTCGGAGCTCAAACTGTGTGATTTGGTTGTAAGTCTTACAACAGTATTTTTAAGACTTATTGTTTTTTATCCGACGACTCTGCGTGGAATTAATGTGGCGTATGCTTTGTACACATACATATATTAATTGTACCCGAATTCTTCATTTCAGCGTCTATAATGCAGTGGAATTCCTCGTGGAACCATCATTTTGATGTCACTTTGAATAAGAGGGCGTCTTAAGATGGATTCGCGGTGTTCCCTTCAGACGAAGTCCTCTCATCTTAAAAAGCTGCCTTGTTCCGATCTCGCGACTCATCATCCTGCTGGTGTGCAAAACATCTGGTCCCCTGAGGTAGACGACTGGAATGAGGGTTCACTACTCCCAAAGATAGGTTACCTTTATTCAAGAACTCCAACGCTGAATCGGATGGTGATGATTTTTGAGCTGGGCTTTACGCTGATGGTCATCAAAGAGGATTAGTGCCAGTGCCGACTTTGCCTGACTACTGAAGCTATCGTGCGAAGATATGTATTGCCGTAGATTATAATATTTTCTGTGAAGCTTGGACCAAGCGGTGGTCCGTCTAGGTGTTGCTGACAGCGCCGAAACCTTAGCGAGCGGACTCGCCAGATAACGACTCGTTTATGTGGCTTTTGATTCAACCGTACTAGTCTTGGATGTCGGATTATCACGTAATGATACATGCTATTCTTCTAACCGTCAAAGCTAACGTGAAAATCACTTAAATCAGAAGGACGACAGGAGGCACCGCTGTGAGAAAACTAACGGTGGGCTAACGGTATCGTTAGAAAATTCTTCACTGTAGCTTGGGAGTTACATACAGCCTCTATAGCTTACCAACAAGTCGTTTAACGTAAACAGGATAGCGGGAGTGACTGGCTGCTCAGCAACAAAGATAAAAAATCGTTCGGCTGTAGCACCCTTTCGTTACCTAGCTGTCATGCCTACAGAAGGAGGCACAAGGGCTGGGATACTACCAAGTTGCCCAAGCCTAGTCAGGAGAGGTCGCGTTCGAACCACGATCCTTCCAGCAAGTACATTCGCACTCCAATCACTGCTAAATGTTAAAACCTGAAAGCCAACAAGTTGATTTTCATACTGATCAATCACTATAGACTGTAAATTTGCGCGATCTCTTTAAATTGCATCCCATGACGTATCACCCAGGTCAAGATCAAGGTTTATTCGTCAGCATTGGACGTGCAACTGGCACGGATAACTGGAGTAGGTCACAGTCGTGTTAATTAGCGTGACGAGAAGCTTTATTCACTATTCGGTTCCATGTAGCTAAGCGTGCCGCTTCAAGGAGTTGACTTAGCGTCAAGAAGTTAGTGAATGCCTATAGATATATTGAGACGATATCTGCACCTGTTCGGTGAGGTAACGTTATTTAGGTGTATCGATTCTGACTGGTGTATTTAGGATTATTTTGTCCTCGGATCCATACAGAACTACTTTATTCCACGCATGTGGATGGCCGTGGATAATTCTTACGTGATCAGAGGATATTAATTATGTAAAAGATAAATCTGAGGATAGTAAAGAAACCCGGACAATGATGCATCAATAAGCCCTTTCGTGCCCTTTTCATAATGACACAATCTGTGAATTAGACGATGTGTAACTCGGTGGAAGATTGGGAAAGGGACTAAGAGGGTTTTTGGTGTACTTGCCGCGACCAATCTTCCAGGACAAAGTCTTCTTGGCCCTCCCGACGCCTTGGCGGCGTCGCGTGGTGGATAAGCGTCATCAGTGGCATATTTTCAGTCTGTTTTCAGATTGTCTGACTGAACGTTTAAAAGGGTATTATAAATTTCTTGTTGTATGGCGACATGAAGCTCCTTCCTCGTCCATTTATCTTTTCCCACTAACTGAACTGAATACACTTTGTGTTTCTATGGCATTTGAGCCCCAGGGTCAACACGATGTTGCTGGTTTTTGACATTGATTAGCTGAAAATGACAGAACAGTAGACTCATTGTAAGAATGCGGAAACGATAGCACACCATACACCCCAGCTACTAATGCTTCATCGAAAATGGCGTTCTAAGTAGCTTTCTTTTTCTACTGACCACTGTAAGATAACTATGTCTAGTACCGTCTCATGTAAATAGAAAATGCATTGTAGTGTAAACGTTTAGTATGGTTTTCTCCACAAAGGGTGATTTTATTGTAACACAACCTAAGGATTGTGTCTCACCGAATAAACTTCTCCAGACGAGCACCCTTTGATCACATATATTCGATAAGATATACTGAGAAGTACTTGGGTGCCGCAATGATGCAGTGGGCGAGACTGGCTTGAAGTTCGTTTTGCAAAGTGCAACACCGCCTGAGAAGTCGAAGGGTAGCAACGAGAACCTATATTACGACTATTCTCTTTGTTAGGTGGATGAAGACCAAAATATCACGGAGGTTGCGGGGAAGCTTTTAACATCAGGCAATGAGTACAAAAGTACACGCGAACCCCTTAAACACCGGATTGTTACGAGTTCAGTGGAATGCAGACAGATCTTGTAGACACTGAGAGCTCAGGAGGTGAAGGCTATTTCCACAGGGAAAATTCACTCCTGTATCATTTAATTCGATCAACTGACCAAACGCCGACAACTTTGAATGGAAGGAAAAGTGATAGATATTCTTTGATCTTAGATAGTATGATGAAGCAATGAAGACAGTAATATTCATAATGATATTCTATGGCCTCTAGTTCAAATACCACCCTACGCATAAGAACCACTTAAACATAGGGGAAATACAACGTCCGTAAGATTTAGGAATGTTTCCTTGTTAAAACCGCTGGCCTTAAAGATTACAGTGCGTGGGTTGCTTTCGATTTTAAGTTGGCTGTATTGTCCTTTCTAGTTCGACTTTCGCACGTGTCACTTGCAACTCTACCCTCGAATGAGGGTACTTGGACGCATGGTATTTGCAACTAAAGCATTCTGCTGCTGTGAGTGAGAGGGTATAAAGGACTACATCCAACTTACTTATCTTGGTAACCTGGAAGGATGCTCCGTTGCTATTTGCCTTTGGCAACTCTCCCTTCATACCAAATTAAGCAAAGTTTGTTACTTCACTTCCTTCCAATAACAGTGTTTCAATGTATGAATGTATGATTAGTCGCAGGAATGCGATCAGTGGGGCATACGTAGACGGGGCATAGCNAAGGGGATCAGTGGAGCATACGTAGACGGGGCATAGCGTTTCACACGTGAGGGAAGGCATGAACAGGTGTTCTGTGTGTACAACCCAATTATGAGCTGTGAAAACAGAATCACTCCACATCGTTTTTGTTCGCGGGGTTTTGACGTAAGCAGTTGATTGTTGCTCTGTTATACCGGCAGCCAGCGTGCTTTTTTATGGCTATCGGCTGTTTTAGGAAGACTGCTACCTAACTGAGCCAGAAGGTATCAGCATTCATTATTTTCTAGCCGCCCACTCTTATCATCTGTATTATAACTGAGTACTCCGACATGCTTAGATCTGCTGACACCGATCTTGTAGCTCATTCTTCGACCAGTATTTAAGTTAATTCGATAGCAGTCTGCAAAACTATGTTGAATAACTGACCGACAGTCATTGCATAATTGTTAACTGACCCGCCTAGTTAATCAGTAGTATCCCAAACTTGGCTGATCACTTGGTTCGCTTCCAGAGTTTTGTCGTTAACTGCATACTAATCATGCGTCTAGCGCTCAATTGTATTTTCGGGACTTGCTTTCTCGAGATGAACTTGACCAACCATCTTCACTTTCCAGACCCTTCTGCTGAATTTCGGATAATCATCCAGTTAATTCATCAGTGGACGGCTAGCAGCTCACCGATCTATTTAACACCCACTCTATGCCCTAGTTATCAGTAGCTCATAATATTTATAGGAATTTTATTTCTTTGACTATAATTTAGAAATGATGTCATACTGTGTAAATTGACGTTATACTGAGTTTCCTCATTGTATCCTGGTAAGAATTACGGTTCGTTGGAAAATGTATCCCCAACCGGTCCATATGATTAGAATGCACGCTGACCAATCTAGTACACAGAACACATCGTAATGATCTTACAGTCGATCCTTACGACTTCTTCAGACTGTGACGTCACTTGTTTTCGGTCAATACTAAATAGTCTCGTTTGAAGAGAATGAATATATCATTATTCTTACCAACTATGCACAAATTCCAACCATCATACACTTGATATTGAGATCGCCGTTTGCAACCATCCTAGCCATATTCTATACGGCGTTTATTCTACAGCTTGATTGTCCCTCCATGCCCGGGGATTCATTATCAACCTTCTGGTTGGATTTCAACCTCGAATCGGAACGAATAACGTCCTATTGTCTGGGCCAATTTATTGATGGGGAGACACAAGTCTCGGTAAGCGCCTACCTTTTATTTGCATTCTGAGCTGCTACCTTCTTCTTTTTGTCACTCTCATCTTTGCTCAAAACTCTGTTACTTTCATGGTATCAATGTTTGGTAGTAAACTGTTCGTGTTGTCTATGCCGAACATGAGCATTCTCCAAGATCTAGGTGAATCAACGTACATGCTAATTGCTAATTTTGCCAGTTGATGTTTTGTTACTTTAAAATACATAACTGGCGGCCGAATCTTATAGTTAGCGGGATGTTCTGTCCAGACATATCAATTATGGGGTGTACCTGTTCCTCCAAAATAGCCGGCCGTGAAGCACTTAATTTTCCTCTGTAGTCCATGCCACAACAAAAAAGTACCCTGGTTTCTGCTGTAATCCCTTAAATCTGGGGATGAATTTGGCGGGGTCTTTTATTATGTGTAGTTTGTAAACGTCTAGCTCAGATGGAGGTTTTTGGTAGCATATGGATAATTTGCGAAACATCTTCGGATCGCAGGTCATTTCAGTTCATCTCTGAGAATATCTTAGTAGGTGTTTCACTTGGTGGAAGCTGTCTCCTTCACAAATACGGATGAAGTCATTCAACTCGAGGTAAATTTTCAGCACACAAATTCACGAAGATGTCTAGAAGTGAACAGAAAAAGCCGTTCTAACAAACTGTGTGCGCCGTAAACTAGGAGCAGCTGCGCGGGACTGGTCCGCAATAGGTCAGGGTTGACCGCAAAGTCTTAAAAAGGTCGCACTTTCTATTACTACCACAATGCACCCAGCTTCCTGGAATTGACACAAACCACAGGAATTCTGTAGGTTTATTTACCGGTGAATATTGATTTGTATTTGGAGTAGGTGACGTAGACTTTGCTGTTGATTAAGGAGGAAGCGGAGGATCTCAGAACAATATCCTAAAAGAGAAATTTGGACAAGTTTCATTTTGCATTCCCCATAAGTCCGAAGTGAACACTACTTAGTATTCCTGTGTATTTAGATCATATATATTATATATATATATATATTAGGGGCCCGAAAACGGCAATACTCTTTCATGAGTTGGTTCCGGAAGAGGACGGAGAAACGTTAGATCCAATGAAGAAATGCAAACACAAGATCGAAGGGAAAATATAGAAGTAGACCCTTCATTTGCACCAGTGCAGAGTGCTTCCTTCTGCAACACCACTCTTATGTTAGTCATGTTTAGAATCCTTCAAATGGATTCGAATGCCCCTGGTTTATACGGTATAACGGCAACCTTAAACTACTCTCAGTTGGATTTGGCCACAGGTACCAATAACCTTCGTAGCTGACGGCTAATCAAACTAGCTGGTTCTCCTCTACCCCGAAGCACGTTCTTTATTTCATTATGGGCTACTGTCTAATCTAGTTCTTCATACAAGATTCCCAACTCGGCTAAACGTTGATGAGACAATGGTAGAGAATTCCGACTTGGGATGGGCGAAGAACTACTTCAAAATCACCCATGTCAGTTGGCTTCTGATACACTTTGGCTCTTAGATTCCCACCAGTCTTATGTGTCATACAGTATAAGTGTAGTGTGTCCATAGTGGACACTATCTATATGCTAAATTTGATGTGGGCATTCATGTCATTGAGGTAGTGGTAAAATTCACTAAATTTTTCTTGTTTAATCGCGGCAAAGTGTCGGGATTATCTAGAGCGGGTACGAAATCCGACCCGGCAAAAGTGTCGGATTATCTAGAGCGGGTACGGAAATCCGACCGAAATTTTCTGTACGAAATCTTTCATAAAAATATTTGCAAACCTGGGAATACTGGTGATACCGTTGCTTACCTTGTTTTCGAGCATAAACTACAGAGTCAAAAATGAAGTGAGATTCAAGCATGCTTTTTTATTCCGTCTACCTTGAGCTGTGTCTGTTCTGAAATAGATGTTTGTCGGGTGATAGAAACTGCTTGCCTGTTTCTACAGTCCATTTTCGGCACATTTGTATGTAAGGAGTTGACTTCGAGGTTCCACGGGTAAACCTACTACTTTGTTGGTAAATTCGTATAAATTCATAACTCGGGTAGTGATTTCCGCTTGAGGGGTTTTTGAATACTTGCCAAGAGTGCGCCTAACCATGGGATGCGGAAACTATTCCGTCTACCATCGGCCTCATGGGAATTTTCTGTAGACCTCAAATCCATGGTTAGGTTGAACCTTTTGGATACAATCGGTAACGCCCACCTTGTCCTTAATGGTGTATCACAGGTACCAATTGCCTACCAACTTCAACTTCACTCTTATTTACTCCAGACATGATGTTCCCACTATCGTTCAACCGGTAAGGTCCTTCTAGTATGTGTTATTCGGTCTTAAGTAGATAATCTCCCCCTATTCATTATAATAGGGATCTTACAAAGTCAGTCGAGCTGACACGTCATGTGCGATTATTAGCGAAGGAGAGTCATCAACAGAAATGCATAAATTACACCACCGGAAGTTCCACGTAATCTCACTCACTCCCTAATCAATGTGTCGTTACACTTACAAACCCGCGCAGACTAACAAAATTTGCTGGCGGCACCCAAGAAGACTCATTTATTTAGTTGTCTTGAACCGGAAGATGAAATACCCAAGCCTGGTTAAAATGGACCGTCAGATTTAGATACCTACACTAGCTGACAGGACATTTCGACCTGAAATTCGGTTTTGATATGCTGTGCTAATCAGAAGAGATCCATCTGATTGGTCCTTCGTCTGTCTTAAAATTCGGCCATTCTGGTAACGTATCACTTGGCCACTAGCTGACAGGACATTTCGACCTGAAATTCGGTTTTGATATGCTGTGCTAATCAGAAGAGATCCATCTGATTGGTCCTTCGTTTGTCTTAAAATTCGGCCATTCTGGTAACGTACTCACTTGGCCTGACGGAGCTTTTGTGTCAAAAGCGAAAATTTGTCTAGCAATAAACTCACTGATCTGCTCACCGAGCCTTTCGAAAGGTAGCCTCTCAATGGGTTCCAAGCCTTTTCCAATTGATTTAAAAATTTCCTTTAGAGGTAATTGTCCCACACACACACACACACAAAACTATTTTCACCTGTCTTCAGTATGTTTTGTTGAGTCTCCAATTAACAGCTTGTATTGAGTCGTTACGCAGTAAGTTCAAAACCATGGGAAAAGAGAAGTGATGGAAGAAAGCAATGCTATCACACCTGACCGCAACTCCATTACTCAAGGGGCTAAACCAATAGGCAGGTGGGATTGGTATGGGACACTACTAAGGTGAAACGTCTGAAAATATGCTTACTAGGTTGAAACCGACTAAGTTTTGCAACTTTGTCATCGTGCAAAAATTGAGGCTACCACCCCTTACATAAAAAAGAGATATTCATAAGGAAACGCCATAGATTTGTCTTTTGGTTAGACATACCAAGATTCATCGGACAACCATCAACCTTTGGGAGAGTGCCCTCTTGACAGCCGTGATGCAGGTTGTTGGTGTAAAAGACAGGCCTTTAAAGTGAACAAAAACAGATTTATTTCTTTACCCCTACCGCTTTGTGACTTATGTTCGGCTACATTCTGCTTTTTTACATATCTTCTGGGAGAAGAATAAAATATCATTTTATGAGCAGTGAGAAAAACCAACAAGCAGCTTAAGTAGATTCTCTAGACTTTCAACTGGTTGGTGTATTGTGAGGCTGACACCAAATATCGCGCAGCTCGCATGCCAATGGCCTAGGAAAGCTGCGGCGACACAAGCTAATATCCATGCTTATAGATACCTGTGTTTTCTGTGCTTCATTGTTCGCCTACTGGTAATCTCAACCATGACGGCTGGACCACTCATCTTTGTTAGGGTCTCGCTGTGGAGCCCCAGAGAGAGTGGGAAACTCTTGTGATCTTCCCGGAACTCATCGATGTACTTGATATAGAGTGTAAGTTTCGCCCAGACCAGTTCCATTTTCGCATTGCTATTTCTTTTAGAGTTCTTCGTCTTTGTAAAGTTATTTTTTTATTTTCGATTTGTTCGTTTTTTCGTTTTTTTCTTTCACTGTGTTTTGACTCGTTTGAAAACTGTCCCACAGCTACCACATGCGGTGTCCAGTCAATTTTACCGTTCTGTTTCCAGTGTTTGACATCCAATTCCCAGGTTTCATCACGCTTTCTTGTTTGGTATCCAAGACTCGAGTTTTACCCTCACGGTGGTCAGTAGCGCATATCTTCAGTGTCACTGGGGTTCAAGCCCTAGTCCTTTGGTATGTGTAGCCCTCACACACTTGAAGCAGAGGGGTAGTGCGCCTAGCGGTACAGTAAATCAAGTCAATGAAAACAGACGAAAGGCACCTTTTTGCACTAATTATGAAATCTATATCTATACCATACACTACAACAATCTCGCTCTTATGGCCACGGGGTTTATTTTGCATAGTGTATGCCGACAAGGATTCACCCGACTCGAGTTTGGATCTTATTCAATCTTAACAGTTGTGCGCCTGCTTCTGTGTAATAGGCTTAGAATCCAAGTCAGGGATGCCCCCGTTTGCCGGTACTTCAGCACACTATATTGCACGCAACTGAACGATCTCTGTCAACGGAATAGAGATTTTCCTATTAGAAGGATTTGTACGTAAATGTCTGTGAATGACGATTCAGCAGCGCCTCAGGTATAATATTATCCCGATTTCCTGATACCCTGGTTCTTTAGTGCCGTAATTCAGGTAGGTTGAAAAGACAGATGAACCACTCGGTTTGAGTACGGCCTTTTTGGAACTGTTTCAAGAATGGTGCTCGGTGAGGTACTAGAAAAATAAACACTGCACTTACAGAATATCGTGCTCATGAGGCTGCTGGAAATGCCTACTGAAGCCAGATTAGTGTTCAAATGAGCGCAGTTCGCTAATCGCATACAGTTTAGGTTCAGAGAGTACATGCTTCGATATTTCGAATATCGTGGTGAAGCATGAGGTGGCTTTTTGCAGCCTGTTCAGCTGATGAATACCATAGCCAAGAGACTCATCTGGGCTTCAGTTAAGTCTCTCGTTAAAACAAAATTGGTGTGCAAATGAGTGCATTTCATGAAACATTGTTTCGGATCTTACTTCGTACGTATACCTGGGTCTTACCCCTTTAAGTTTCCGGTAAGAATGTTCAGCTAACAAACTTAGCAGATGTGCTTCAATATTAATTTTTCCCTTTTTGTAGAGAAACCTCCGCAAATGTTCCCGCCTGGAATGTCTTTTCGTGTGCACTCCTAGGGAACTGCGGTCCAGTCCTCTCATGAAACGTTCCACAGCTTGAGAAATTTGAGATATTTCCTATTTCGCTAACCATCCAATAAAGGGGTGCGTTTTCGAGGGTTCCTTGGAATTTTCACCAAACACCGCATGATTGAATCTAGCATTTGGTTCGTTTGTCTGAACATGCATGAGATTATGCTAGCACTGATGCAAAAATAAGTAATTCATCGATTCCTACTATCCAGACTGCTTTCCTCGCTTGTAAGAAATAACATCACTTACCTAATGAGAAGAGATAACTGCTATCCACGAATATATCACGAGGCTCCAATCCCTTCATTACGGCCTCACGGTGAGCTTCGCACATGCTGTACATCTCGTTATTCTTCACACCTTCCTATGCTATGTGTGACGCCTATCTCACACTGAATTTCTTTCCCACTCGTTGCTGATTAATATGTGGTAGGCGTAATCAGTCCATTGGCTGATTATGTGGTCGTGACGAAACTGTTTCAGATGTTCCATTTTTAGTAGCATTGGACCCTCGTTGGTGTCACACCATAAGAGTGAATAACATAGAGCATGTAGCTCGGGGTTGCGTTTCCCAAAGCCTGTCCCGGCTTTCTGGGGTATGTTTTGTCGGTCTGAAGGGGGGTTGTATACTATACTACACTACACTACTCTACGCTATACTACGTTATACTTACGACACGTTGGTTGTCAGCGTACTAGCGTGAACAGAAAGTTAGTGCTTGTCTGCACTTGTATCAAGTCATTTTACGACCCGATAGCCTCAGAGTAGGAGCGAATTGTGATGATAATAGAATTCAGACTGCGGCCGCCGTTCTATTTACTGAGCTGAGCAACCTAACTTTTTAGCTTCATGAGCGGACCGACGACATTCTGCACGATTCCTTCAATAGCAATGTTTGTATGCAGTCGATCACCCCTATGCATCCAAGCGTTAAACAAATGATCTTGGATGGGCGGAAAAATCGACCGTGTTTTCCCGCAGATATTTCTTTTCAGAGTTATTCTCTGTCTACTATCCTTTTTAACTCCACCTTTTTCTCCACCTTTTTCTCTTCAGCTCAAAGGGATCTTCTTGTGCTGAAATTCACAATGTTGGAACCCATTTGCGACCTATGCGAGTGGACGCCAGACATCAAAGGCAACAAGATCTCTGCTAAAATCAACCCGTGCTCCGTGAACCCCAAATTCCTATCCATTCGGTTTCCTGAAGAGGTGTCTGACGAGAAACCAAGTGGAGCTCTGATCTGCATCCTAAAGCAACTCCAAAACTTGGTAAGTTTTGGAATCCTTCGATTCGCTGCTCGTTGAGAAACCGTTCCTCTGATTCAATAACTTTCCGTAAGATTCCCGGTTGATAGTAAAACTGTGTTTAGGATGCCTGTTTGTCTTCCACGGTTCCATGGCTTATGGGTAATCTTTTAACGAATCTTGGAATGCAGTCCCGAATTTTCTAATGATTGTTCGCTGATGTAATGTCGTTTTAAAAGCTGTTGATAACTTTGGAAGCAATACGAACGCTTCCACTGTATCCTGGTTTCAAAACTATGTGTCGAATTCACTACACCTACTTATTCTTGATGTCATTGTTATTTACTATTGCACGTTTCGCGCTTTGCTCACCGTTCTCTTTATGACATCGTTTCCAACAGTTCGGTTGCAGAAGGCTTCCGTTTGCGCTATTTGAAACACTTCGCCAACGACAGACATCAGATGTTTCGGTGGAAGTTGTTGGCACTCAGTTTGAAGATACCCCAGAATTTCTGATTGATGCGATAGATTGGCTCAAAGACAACATGGAATTAGCAAACATTTGTTTAATTCGTCTCGGCCAGCCTTCTCTTCTGTAATACGTAAAATGATGCTATAAATTTCTGGAACTTTACAATATAAAGTAGGAAATGTTCAGAGAAGAAAGCCACACAGTCTGTGATGTACCAGGGTCTAATGGAAGAATATGAGTACTCGGGTGTATTTGTGTTCCACTAGTTACTGATAAATGAAACAGCCGTTTTCTCTCTTTTGGTTAAGATAACTTATGTTTCATGACATCTGCTACAAACTCACATCTTAGCAAGTTGCTAGCCCCCCAATTGTTCGGCACCCCTCACTATGCTATGACTCTTGCCGCATTAGCGAGAACATGAGTAAGTTATGGGTTGGAGAACGTCATGATCCCTTCAGCCATTCAATCAATAGATAGAACACCCTCCAGCTATACGTTCTTAAATGGATGAGTTTCAGCACCCGATGGGATGGATGGACCATGAGCCTAGCGTTAAAATAGCTTGATTTGTTGTCTGAACACACTGCTAGTTGGTTTGCTGAAAGCTCTTGGATAGTAGACGATCCCTTTCGCCATTTATGAGTCTCATAGGAAGGTTGCAGTCTTCGAGCTCCCCTCAATTAGATAGATAGATAGATAGATAGATAGATAGATAGATAGATAGATAGATAGATAGATAGATAGATAGATAGATAGATAGATAGATAGATAGATAGATAGATAGATAGATAGATAGATAGATAGATAGATAGATAGATAGATAGATAGATAGATAGATAGATAGATAGATAGATAGATAGATAGATAGATAGATAGATAGATAGATAGATAGATAGATAGATAGATAGATAGATAGATAGATAGATAGATAGATAGATAGATAGATAGATAGATAGATAGATAGATAGATAGATAGATAGATATAGATAGATAGATAGATTGATAGATAGATAGATAGATAGATAGATGGATATGTAGGTAGGTAGGTAGGTAGGTAGGTAGATAGGTAGGTAGATAGATAGATTACGTTAATTTAGATTAGATAGATAGATATTCATGAAATACTATCATTTGCAAACTAATCTGACGTTATACGGAAGCGCTGCTTATAAGGTTTTTGAAAACTGTTTGACAGCCCATGACCGGTTTCGCCCTTTTGGGGCTCCTCGGGTTGGCTGGTTCTATCTCATTCCAGTGGTTTGTCAGTTTCCTAATTCATCTGCTTACGGACACTAGTTCTACGTGATTTCTAACCTAATCTAAACCTTCATCAACTACTCTCATAGATTAACTTAAACTTAATTTATAAATGAGTGTATTCCGCTACTTGCTTAGTTGGTTTTAGCGGGATACCTACTAGTGCAGTACATTCATTTATAGCATACCATAAACGTGAGATGCGGGTTGGTTGAACTGAGTCTCCCGTTAAAGCCAATTAAGCGGGTAAATGAGCGCATTTCGTGAATTGCGTCTCTGTTGGATGGAAGTGGAACGTAAGGGTGATGGGAACATAGAGCCTGTGCTCACCTGGTGAGGTATAAGAAAAGCGAAACCGGTAGTTGGCTATCAAGAGCTTTTCAACAACCTTGTGAGTAGTTTCCTTTATGAAAACATCACTAGTGTGTTCCGTCAAGAAAATACACCTCGATATCCCGAATATCGCACCAACAGCAACACAATGTGGCCGTTGTGCAGTTCACTTGAAGAATGTCATCAAGAGGAGATTCAGTCGAGTTTTGTGCGCACCAACTTCGTGAATGAGATTATTCCACCAGTATCTTTTATCATACTTATGTCTACTTCTCATGTATTTTCAGTGTTCCCTTTATCAATCTTCAACTGGTACCCAAGAACCATTACCTCCTACGGACACCCATGAGCATTTTAGTGCTATGGCGGTTTCGCCTATTGCCGTGTGTCCATGGGGTCTTGATGAGTGCTTTTCAACTCCTTCGCACTTGAACGAATCCGGGGTAAGTTGGCTCCTTTCAGTGATGTTGAGTGATTGCCAACTCACAATGAGAGGTCACTTCCCAATGCGTAATACGCTCGAAGGGGACATGGTTATTTTTCGCTCACTGGGAGAAATTAGTCTAGAAATATCAATTTTCATTCCCATCTGACGATGTCATATTAAAAAAAAACATTTTCAAGCATCTACATACGGGCCAGTCCACTGCTTTGCTATGGGTTTGCGAAACCGATGGAGAACCAAGTCATGTTGGCAAAACGAATTTTCCCTTCAAATTGCGTGTACGTTGCACATGTTCAGGCATACACAAATGTCTCTTAAGGTTCTTTCGTAATCATCATCATCATCGACATCGTGACATCAGCGTTCAACACCGATACTTAACTGCCGTACAACCGGCGACATCAATAAACTTCGCTCCCTGTGCTTATGCATTAAAATGATATTTTGTCATAAACCGATATGTCCTAACTGTAGCTCACTTGCAATATTCCTATTACATTTAGCATGGCTTTCAGGCAGTCGTGGGAGTCCGGAAAGTGCTTTTGAAACTTTCTGATTTGTCCATCATTTTGGTGTTTGGGTTCAAATCTGGATGTGGTCTCTCGCGGTTAACGTGGGATTCCCGGTAGTGTTGAAAATGAACAGGTCTTTTAGCGTTTAGTTGTGTCTAAAAAATGCTGATTCCCCCACTGAACTTTCTACACTTCTACACAAATCGAAAGCCAAATCGCTTTCCCCCGAAGATTCAGGTCCAAAACTGCTAGCTGTATAAGCCATATAGGATATGACAAAACTGTGGTTTGCGTTTTACAACTGGACGCGTATTGGTTTCAGGTTTAGTTCGTAAGGTCGTCTAGGTCACAAAACCAATGTGGTAAGGCATTTCACCAAAATTTGGACCAAGTTCCTCAAGAATAGCCCGGATTCGGTGGTATCGAGGCGCATCGGACCGAATGAAGTCTACCGTAGGGCGGATCAGTTTCAGTTTCTGCACATCAGGCGCGCCCTTCTCACCAACTTTCACGCACTGAAGTAAATGTTGATGAGGACCCGGTTTTCCGTGCTTTGAATATATTCTGCAATCACTTTTTCGACTATCACGAGAATGGGGACTAATTCTCCCATAAAGTAGCCCTCTGACTTGAATTCATGGTTGAGATCTATTTTACACGTCAATTTTGGTCACACCAGGTGTTCCGGCTATCGGTTTTTCATCAGTTTTCCTCTCTACTCAAATGTTCCTGGCGAAGGACCACTTTTTCAAACAGATGAATTTGTCTAGTTATGTGTTTAATTACCTCTTTGAATTCGGTTGATCTTCGTGTCAGAAACTGTTTTCCTTTGGTAAATAATAAGGTATGCTTGTTTATTAGTAACTAGAGCCTAGTCTCATTTTCGGCAAATCTGTTTGCGAAATGATCAACCTGTGATTCCAGATAACAGAGTTCATATTTTGTGAAACACACTGTCAATAAATTTTGCTTGGATGGATTGATGTCTCGTCTCACGGTACTGGTGAAGGCAATACCTCTTGAAAGTAGTCTGTTTAATTATTTCCTGCGAAGGACTCCTTAGTCCTAGACGTCACATACTACTCATAAGGTTGTTGGATTCTCTTCGAAAGCACACGGCCAGTTTTTTATTTCTTCGTCGGGTAGGTGCTGTCTCCGAATTTCCGTCAGCCGTATGTTCTCTATAGGTTCAAATCTAGCAGAATTCTCCAAATACTCTCATGTGCATACCAATTTGGTGCTGCAAGTAGATCCAACTAAATCCAACCAAATCTCTCGTTCAACTGAATGTGCTGCACTAAGCTGTCTCATTTTTCACCGGGTGCGATATTCGAGGTACCGCGTCAGCGGATGGAGAAGAAGGAGGACCTATCTACCGGGGATGAGATTTCAGTGCATTCAAACTGGTTCATAACGTGTCACAGTTGTGTCCGACTGGCGTTGCGTTTCGCTGCGGAAGTCTGGGGTCCGTTCACTCGTATCATCATCGTCATCATCACTGACAGCAACACCAGATGAGAACATTGGTGCTTCACTGCCGTCCTGCATTCGTCACGTATCTCTGGCAATCCGAGCGTTCAGCTCCGATGGCGAGTGGTTCAAGTGGTTAGAGCACACATTTACCGACCGGAAGTGCTGTGGTTCGAATTCGATTTCCGCCTCTCGACTTCCTCCGTCTAGGCTTCGGTAACCTTGCAGTATCCCAGCCCTCGTGCTGCCTTCGGGTAGCATGGCAGCTAGGCATCAGAAGGTGTTACAGCTGATAAATTCTTTTCCAGCTCGCATATTGAATTAACGTACACCTCTAGTGAATTACTACATGCAAACGTGGAAGACGTCAATCCTAAGTTTGTAGTCTCCGATAATATAATCTTTGATACAACTGCCACTGTGAGTGGCCTGAGTGACCGCTTTGTTGGCTTCGTATTATCAGTTTCCACACTGCAGTGATCCACACTTGGCATCTAAAAAAATGTCGGAACCATTGTATGCAAGCAGCAAGTTTGTGTTTAAATACGTTTTCCCGTAGAATTTTGGCACTGAAACCGAATATTGAAGGAGTGCCCTGAAGGTAAGACTCATAAAATTTGATTATTTATTTTCCTTTCGTTCTTTCCATCTCGGCGAAATAACTTGATAATTTAGAGCTCCCTATCAAATCTAAACATCCGGGGGCCGAACCTTGTGAAGGGAGTAATTGCCTGCTCTCCAGTTGTTTGCTACGTGAATGCCTCATCGTCTTCGGCACACTCTGTTTCATCGAGTACTCCAAGTTCTGAGACTTCTGGGAATCCAACAGGATCATGTGGATGTGGGTTAAGAAGCGCGAAAATTCCTGATCATCAAGTGATCACACTGGATATTCCTGTCCCATCCAAAGCGCAAGATTTCTCCGATCTAAGGTTCTCACACAAATCCTATTCTATACACTCATCGTCCTCAAACAGAGAGGAGCATACCATCTCAGTTGATGATAATAATGGAATCGAAATCATCGGAGAAAGACAGAAGAATATTCAGCAACCCATTAATGTGATCGAATTCACTTCTCCAACGGAGTCTTCACCAGAAAAGAAGCGAGAGGCGTAAGTCTTTTTAGCTTCTGGAACTACAGTTCAATCCCATCATTAAGCAGTCCTATATTTTTGAGGAAGCTTGGCCAGAACCGCAAATTCAGCGTCACTAAGTTTATTAGCTAACCTTTTCTCCACCTCATTATTAGACCTTTGCCGCACGAAATGGCAAATGGGTGTCTGGCAATGAAAAAAAGACGAAGAAACCACTGGTCAATAGCTAAGAATACTCAATAAACCGATTGTTTTCACAGTGCCTGGTTGAAATTTTTGTTGCTGTTTACGTCTAAAAACAAACCACACTGTTTCCACGCAACCTACTGTCAAGATTCTAGGATCCAGGCTTTTAAAGCCTCCTATGAAATCGTTTTTCTCCAGACCAGTCTGAACTGGTTTTGGTCGTGCACTCAGTCAGTTGGAGCATCCTTGTCATCGTCCGGGTTTTGATAAGCTTCTCAATTGACTATCTTCTTTTGTTCTAATCTTCACAACGGTAACGAACGTCACTTGGTGTTTACTGCCGCTTTCGGGCATAGCAGCTATGCACTGAGTGTCACAACGGTTTTTTCTTGTCTTGTATGTTCGCATAGCAGCAAGGAAGGTCTTAAAGCTTATCTGATGGACGTAAGTAGTTAGCACTTACAGCCCGATGACATTTCGAGGAATGATCGATCACGGTTTTTTTTATCCCCAATCATCCAAGCGTTTGAAGAAGTTTACATGCTGCCAACCGTTGGTTGAGGTAAGACGATGGTATTCCTTGGTAGTTTGTTGAGTACACTGGACAGCTGGATGGATGCATTAACACTTAGCATGTGCATTTCATCATGTAATGTCGTATGTCTGCCTCTACTGTATTGGTTTCACGATGTGGTCATGGCTGTGTGCCACTGATACATTCGTTAGTTTACTGATTTCACCCCTTTACTGGACTACTGATAGAAGCAGGAAAGTTGAGCTGTAGCTATCACTCTGATCGACAAAAACCGATGCGTGTATTGTATGGGGAACAGGAGAGCGGGTGTTGCAAAGTCGACTGTTTTTGCGGAGTCCAGCGTTTATGCGATCATAAGGGTAATATTATGATTAATTGCAGTGTAACTGGGGTAAATGAAACAAACGTTTTTCCTGAACATGCATATAACCCTATGGTTGATAGTTTGTTCTACTACCGTTTTCTGCTGACAGTTCATTTTACTCAGCAAGTTGGTATTTCCGTCATTGCCATTGTTACCATTTTTGTCTCTTTTTCAGTGCCCTTCACACATCCCCGGTTGTCGCATTGAGAGCAGCGGAACCAGCCATTACTGGTTTTGAGTTTACAGGAATACGTTCAAAGGATGCACGGCAGTATGATGTTGAAGAGAGTGTCCCAAGTATGCTTGTGGCTGTCATAATTGTTTCCCTGTTTTTGACCTGTTTTTGAAGATAATTACGATTTCTGTTGATTGTGTGAGGAAACGTTGAGGATAATAGTGCAAAGCCGATTAACTGGGGGGTAGCCAAATGAGTTAGTTTTTGTTTAGTAATCACAAAAGAGTCAACCTGCCCTCTCATTTGGTAACTTCGGTTCTGATTGATGAACATCGTCTTTTTACACTTATAGAACCTGCTTATCAAATTCACACCCCTGTGGTACCTTCCATCATGCCTTCCGACGTTTCCGCAACCAAAAGCATTGATTCCGAACCCACGGTAGTAAGACCCAGCTCCACACTTGTCCCATCACATATACAGCTTCGGGAGCTAATCGTGAGCTTGGACCGATGTGTCTTAGCACCACCGAATGTCGTTCGAATTTCTCCGTCGACCTCGGAAGTAAGTGTTTGTGCGCCTAGATGACAAGGCCTAGCGACTTTTTTTAACTGGGCAGTGAGTCAATCATCTAGATTTGTGTGTTCCGAAGCGCAAAGTTGTTCACAGAGTGGTTATGAAGTTTGGCTTCAGCGCGTTAGCTGTGTTATTCATCCGCATGTGCTCTATTTCGTTCTGTCGGTTAGCGTTACCGAATCAACCTGTCAGTCGATTTAGACGCTTTCAGTACTTAACATATGGAGGACTGTCTCTGCTTTTTTTAAGGAACATTTGGGAATATCCAAGATAACTGATGTCCCTGCAGCGCAGCCTTCAGCTACATCCGAAGATAACGTTATCCACTTTCTGTTTCCATGTCTGACGTCATAATACTTCCACGTTGGTCTTAACTGATGACAGCCAGTGCGACGGAACTGGGGCGACATTGCCCGCTGGACCAAGTTGGAAGGTCGTACAATGTTATAGCAGTGGTTCCTGACACTATGGTTGAATACCTTGTTCCACTGTAATTCGAGTATTCCACTTGAGCTTGATTAGCCAGACATGTATGAACCTAGATTAAGTGGAACATAAGGTCAACGGAAACTCGAGCCTAATTGATGAGCCCCGAGAAGTACGAAACCAGTTGTGGACTGTCGAGGAATTTTCGGCAACCCTATGAATAGTGTATTACGTCTAAAGTTCTGTTTGTTTATCCTCTTGGCTGATGATTAGCCAATGCCAAGTACCAACTCGACTTACCTAAAACCATTGTCCACGCACCAACCACCTTCACGTCTTATACTCAATCTAAGGTGCTTGGCCATCTCTACTATCTCCATTAGCATTTGTTGTAGTGTAAGTGTTAATTTATTCTGTCCGGTAGGCAACAAAGCTTGTCCCTTCTTTTCCAATGTTCTCCTAACTTTCTGCCAGGTAATAAAGAGTGTGCAACAGCTACCCACCGAACTATCGACTTCATTTACCATGGCGAACGATCATCCACCGAGGTCATCGGTGATTGCTTCTCCCATGCAAGGCATTTCGTCCCAGCTATCAGCTTCATCGGATGGTACACCAGTGTTCCTGAAAACTCTTGGTATCTCATCGTCAGCCACCACCATCGGCACCAAACCGAGTCGGAAACTGTGCAATATTTCACATTCATATTTGGTAGACTCATCTCCATCGGATATCCGTTGTCCACTGACACCAGCCGAAACGACAGGTGACTGCTTTTCAGAGTTGACATCACATAGTTGGGCTACCGTTGTTCCGCCCAGGCTTACAATAAACGACAGTTTGCTTCGTTTTATCTCATCCATTTTAATCTCCGTTTCATCTCTTAATACTTCACTTTGGTATTTTGTACCCTCACAGTGATTTCACTGCCAGCTCTGAACACCGAAGTACGGTTACCGCGTCGTCCAACATCACACCTGCATACAACTTCACGGCTTCGTGTCCCTAAACTTGTCCAATGTGAGTGTTTTACCTATGCCCCCTTTTGATACACCTGCGCTGATTGTCAACATAGGGTCCATAGTACAATCCTACTTACTACCGTTTATGAACACTTCTTCACTGGAGTGAACCAATGTAGTTGGAATTTCAGGTCGACACGGTGAACAGTAGGTGTCAGTAAGTGTGGTATTCTTCGAATTCGTTTGGACAATCCTTCCTTTACCCTGTTACCACCTTTGTAATTATTCTGCACTTCCGAAGGAAACACTGGGCTCGCGTTTTTCTCTTATTAAAGCCACCACGCATATCCCTGGCCATAATTCACATTGACATATGGGCGATGTGTTGGAGATACTGTACTATTACAGGCTAGTGTTCCCAAATTACTGCGTATGAACACGCTGAAGCGATGTGTATGGTTGACCCAGTGCTTCGAATGGTCAATCTGAGCCGTCACATCTGAAGAGACAAGGGAGTGGGGACGAACTCTACTACTCACGAGCAGTGAGTCGAAGCTGTCCGTTAGGCATCTGTATGGTATTCTGATTAGGTAGCCTAGGCAGATCAATCTAGTGACACAACGAGGATGACCAATGGATCTTTTCTCAGCTGTTACGTCCACTATATACACCGCTCAGGGTTTAATATATGTACCTATCTATGTGTGATAATTCAGATGAATTTAGCTTGTACTGATGCCTACTTATATCCTTGGCGTTTACAGCCATGTGTATGCATGTCTAATGAGCTCTGCCATGGATGAAAATTGAAGCCAGTAGCTGTGTGTGGTATGGAATGACCAGAGTAATTACACTAGGACAGGAGTAGGACTTCAAACATATCTAGTGGGGACCTAGGTTTATACATGTGAAAAAATTGTTATTCTTTACGGCTTGACTGAAATATCAATAACTGCAAATTAGTTGAGCAGTCAGACCTAACCGGTAAAGCGCCCGATCAATGCTGTTAAGCCTATTTTTGCCGCACCGATCTTCTGTACGTCTTGCATTCGTCTTCCGTCATTTCCAGCTCCGTTGCCGTTGTTTTTGTTCAGTCTTCTACCACGCAAAATGTTTTCTTTTTAGACCACTCTTTGGTTCTGTCGCAGTGTTAAAAATGACATACCTTATTTTCCGTACCACTGAATTTGAACCTAATCATTCTGGGTACTGTTCAACCGGTAGCCCTAGAGCTAAGAACTAACTGTGCGACGTTCTAATTTAGGTACCATACTTCTTAGCTTTTCATGATGGTGCATTTATGAACGCAAAATATTCCATTGGAATAACTGATGAGTATTAGGACCCTACGTTAGCACCCTATGCATAATCCACAGGTTGTGCTCAAGGAGCTGATCAACCACTTAATGTCACCTAAGGTGACACTGTCAAATTGTTTTATTTGGTTCACAGCGCTGATGCACTATCTCATGCTCGAATGCTATTGCTAAAAAGCACTAATCGCCCTACTTGCTCTCTTTGTTTCTTAAAACATCTTCATGGTCGTCCATTCTATAGTTAGAATTCCTTCTTAGCAACGTTGATTAGAAAGGCATACAACGAACTGCTAACGCTGTAGTAAGATTGTCGTGACTCAGTATGATCTATTTAGCTACCAATGTCTTTCCCTTCTTCAACACTAGAATGATCAGTCTAAACTACAATTGAATGGCCATACAGTCATTCGGACTGTTTTTTCACCTTCCACAAAAAATTTGCCCATGCTGATACAGTTAGAGGTTGCTGATCTGAGTCCACCTTCAAATATCCTGTTGTTCACACTAGACTTCGCATTTCAAGTATCGCTCACAGTTGGGGCATTTTTAATCCACCGGTACAACTTCGCATCCCAAAGTGCATGATTGCATCCTTATCAATGACTGCGAGAAGCTTGGGGTTCAGAATCACCCCATAAGTGTGTGACAACACATTGGACTCATTCTTGTATTTGTGTATTACCGCCTCGTATTTGTCTCAAAACGGATTTGATGAAGATGGCCCGCACCTTTGGATATCGTGATTCCAGACCATGCACTTCGTTGGTCCATGAAATGGTTGAATCCATGTATCCAGCAGACCTGTTGCAGTCCAAGGAAGGTTCCGTTCCCTATATGTAGGTACTACTGTGATGTCAGATTCCACACAACGGACAAAATCACCAGTTGTACAGTGAACTAAATTCGCCTAATTTGTTTTCATGGCCACATCGGCCGCAACAAAGCTTCATTTCCAGAGGTTGCTGAAAATTCCTTGACCGCCCACGCCCGGTTTCGCCCATCCTGGGGCTTATCAGGTAGGTGCAGTCCCCGAGTTTCTGTCAACCTCATGTCCTGCTTGAACCCAAATTGCACGAAATTAGCGAAATACACCCATTTGCAAACCGATTTGGTTTTGCTGGGGGCTCACCTAGAATCCAGCTGAACGGGCGCTTCAGCAAATAGTTTGCAAATTAGTGTACTTCGTTAACAGTTGTATTTCGTTAGGCAAGCAAACTTGAATCCTGGGAGTCAGTCTTATACTTAGTGTTTCTAAGCTGCGAACAATAAGTCCACACAGTAAATAATATGAACTTCTGTCTGACAATTCTGGGCTTCATATTCTGACCCCTGCGTCATGCAAGAACCTTCTGGCCAAAATCCGCATCATTGCAGTGCGGATGGGCGACAGGTTAGCAGACGACCAGTGTGCGACTAGCTCAAATCACCTGCTCTGTCGCGTATGTTGACGAGTACATACAAGCGCGTCATTGGTAGTGAAGTGGCCGCTCAATATTCCTTCTCACTTGATCGCGCACTGATGATGCCCTCACAATTAATGACGAAATGTTTTTGCAATCAACTCGCCAAGCCCATAAAATGGGCCAACAACCACCTGAGCTGGAACGAAACTTGTCTCCCAGATCTATGGGGTAGTATCCACCGTTATACTATTATTGGGTCCCCAACTTCTAAAGCAGCTCAGCACTGCACTAGAACGAAAAGTCAGATCCACCTCTAAACTTGGGAAGATCTATCGTGAAAATAAACTCTCAAGACTGGTTGACAAAGAGGAAAAGGAAAATAACCGCTATGCTTGAATAAAGAACCTCTCCAGCAGGCAGCTCGCGAGTGCAGAACAGAGCGTTCTGATAAAAAGACTCAATCTCAACTTCAAAGATACCACTAACCTGGAACACCTAGCTATTCTAGAAGCAGCAATAGGCATGTTCAACTTGGCGAGGACGCTCAGAAGCATTCCGCCAAACCATAGTTCCAGTCATCACACGCAACAAAGCACTCACCGTTTGTCAAGCAAAGATGCAATGAACAAGCTAAAGAAAGACGGGACAATCATCAACTAACAAGGGATGCCTTATGGTTATTGTAAACAAGTAGGACTACATCAATAAAGAGGAAGCACTACTCTGTCGTACCGAGGATGATGAAATCAAGGAACTTGCGAAAAGAATCAATAACAACCTGGGGATATTCCAAGAGCTTCAAAAAATCACTAGAGAAGAGTATTGGGAAATGATAGCAGTAGACCCACTGTCCATATCGGTAGACCTGGACCTCTTTAAGACAACTGTCGCCGAACTGCCTGCCAGACGGAGTGCCAAGTGAATCCCTAGAAAAAGAAGTCCTCTGAGAATTACTGGGCTTGTGCCTGGCCATATATTCTGAATTCCATTGAGAATACTATGAACAACTGCGAGAAGCACTTAAGGGATTTCCAACTTCTGGCTTCATTACAGCAATCGCCCTGTAGAAGCTGGGATGGATTGTACTTCAAGACAAACTTCAAAATATGGATTGATGGTCTATATTCAACCAGTAAACAACGTTTCTGATTATACCCAGTTCATAATAGAAAAAGAAACCACTACAGAACGGGCACTGTTAGACATCCTCATCACGAGATTGTAAAATGGACAACTGAAATAGATGCCTATACAAAGGTGGCTTATACAGTTCAAATTCTCAGCTGCCACCGCAACCACGTGAACTGTCACGAAAAAACTGCATCCGGTCTTTTTTCAAACGTATTGAGGCGTACTGTGAGAGTACATAATCAAAAGTCAAAAAGAGAAATTCATGTAATCTATTGATTCTCACTACGTTGTTTCAATAAATCCTAAGACCAGGGTATTTCGAAAATTAATTTTTAAGTGTAATCTTTAAAAACAAGGACCACCGGATCAGATATCGAAGTGCGAAAGCAGGATCATCAGATTTGTCTCTTACATTATACTTTTCTGTGACACCTCGGCGCTCAAGTAAAATGTCCTTGTCAATAGCCTTTCTCAAGGGAAACATTAAGATTGGATGGAACATCAATCAATTTTGAGTGTCTTTCTTGCAAGTGGTTCTCACCCTAAGAAGTAAATCAACCCTATTGGTACTACTAGGCTTTTATCGCAATGCGGACCGCTTGATATTAAATTTTGTAGTTGCTTGGCTTAACTTACATTCGTAATAATCTTCTTCCCCTATGAAATGCAGAAAAGTTTTCGTATTTTGATTTGTTGGTCATCTGACCCCTCCTATTCTGTATAGATCGCTGTCAATTTGCCATCATCTGTTTTATCATGGAAGCCTGAATTTAGTGTTAGACAACTTGAACTTACAATATATAGACCACACCACCTTTTCTACCCGTTCTTAGCCTTAGCTGAGGAGACTTCAGATGACAAGGAACTGTCGAAAGACCTCCAACCCCCTGCTTCGCCTTCAGATAAGTCAGACCCGGACTATTGTCCACTGCACTATTCTCCACTTACACCTACCTCTGCCAGCCAGAAACGTATTTTACGCTCGACTTTCAGAAGACCTTCAGGTAACACAGGCTTGGAAGAACCCAACCCAGCATACGTGGAGTCTACAGAGTCGACGCCAGTATCACGTCCACCGACCACAGATTCACCTGCAAGAATTTGTGACTCAAAAACCCCTAAGCGTTCGGCCGTTCGTGATTCCCCATTCGTGCATCCCGTCTCCTCCTTGAAGAAGCGCCGTTTCTTCACCTCTTCTCGGGCTGAGCGACTGAGCCGAGAACAGAAGCGTTTTGAGGGGGCTTGCAGAGTGAAATCTACCATTTCGCATCCGGCAAATCAGAAAAAAGCAAAAGCTAAAAGTAAATCATTCGGTGTCGAAACTACAAGGTCTTTTAATACAGGCATAATTAGATATGTTATGGAGATGATTACCTCAGACATTTGAGCGAATCTGTTCCGGAGCAAGCCATCCGTTAGCTTTAGGCGTTCTATCTGATAGAAAATTCCTTTTTGTCGCAACGTTCTCTCGAAGAAGTTTGATCAGAGGTTGTCCAGTTTTATTCATGTTAGCCCGTAGTTTTTTCTTGACATGCCGCATTTTTGCCCTGGAACCTGTTCAATTAGTTTTCAAACCATAGCGTTGCTTTTTATAGCTCACTTGTATAACCGATATGTTGGGGCATATGTCAGTCAGAAAATTCCATCACAAACGCATTATTTTTCTGTGACGACAGTTGAGAGACTTAACGAAAACCCAGCATTTTCGCTTACCTCGGCCATATTACCGTGGTTAGGAAGGCACTCAAAGCACGAGCCTACTCCATCCGTTCGGTACACGAAGAAAAGGGAGGATGGTTAGAAAACAAATCGCCTACCTTTGTGATACATACGAAAGGTAGCTGCACGTTTCTACGTGGGTCTGAACATCTACCTAACGAACTCCCAAGTGGTGGCTCCCTTTTTAATAGGGTAGTTTAGATGAGCGCACTTGTCGCTGTGAGAGGCTATCGTTTTCTCCAGAATTCGATCACTTTTATAATATTCCAAAATCCGATTTTTTTTCGAGATCCTAATGGAAGTGAAAAGCTGTAAATCTGGGTTCTTTTTATGACGGTGGGAGTTGAACCTAGACTCCATAAAGTTCAGTTGATAATTTAAGGAGAATTTTTGTTTCACTCAGAATCTGTTCTTGCCACCCAAAACGTTGCGCAGAAATTTCTAACCATAGAGGAGTCCTTCAAAGACCATGTCCGAATCATCATAATCCATCGACACCTTCCGTGAAAGGTTACTGCTGTCCTGAAATCCACTGATGCAGATCTTGTACCCTGTGAATCCTTTGCTTCACTAGAATCATACTAACATCGCGGGAATTTTTTATCGGTCGCTGACTGATTAGCACGTTAGTAGTGTCATCTGCGCGCTCATGTTGGGTGCAATCACGAGCAGACGGCGCACTAGACCATGTCTCTGTTCTGCCGATCGCTTAGCGGCAATTCTTTCTCGACATTTGAGATAATCTTTCGAGGACATCATCAACGTCAGAGACAGCAACACCACCATTCCTACTGATGCTCCACTGTCGTGCAACCAAAAAATTTATCTCATTAAATTCAAAGCAGTAGAGTAAAAGGACGACAGATTATTTCATGAAGCAGGGGACCTGGTACCGGCTTTTTACGAGCATTCCAAGGTGCCTGCACCTAACATGACAACATAACCGTTCAGCTGTAACACTTCCGGTGCCGCCCGACACGAAGAGACTGGACCTTACCGTGGTGTGGCGGTTTGTGTACCTCGGCGACCCATTGAGCTATACTGGGGGGTGTCCGCGCGACACTCACAGGGTCTCTCATACCAGGTTGGTCAATGGTTAGAGGTCAGACGAACACAGTCTCCTGGTCCTCCAGGTTGGGGGTTGGAACATGTATGGCGACTTGTTTCGTAGAAAAGGTAATGCATTTGCATTTCCCCGCCAAACACCGCTGCCTTGCGGTTAGGCCTTTGAGCCAAAGGCTTTGGTTGAGGACCCTAATCGTCCTCCTGTCTAGGTGTGGGCGTCCTGGCAGTATCCCAGCCCTCGTACAACCATGACCTACACAACTAACAATATTCTCATGCCACATCGGCCGTCGCGTGGTGCCATCAGCCGGGTCGCCTTACTTGCTGCATACAGCAGGGCGGGTAAGCGAAAACATGCTACTGCTGACGCCTCCCTTCTTACACTTTCACGTTTTC
>NW_008751714.1:1305546-1347753 GCF_000715545.1 Opisthorchis viverrini
CCGTGACCCCGTCTGTGCTTGGCTGGAGACGTTGCAAGAAATGGCGATTAATCGATGTCAGTGGCGTTCGTGCTGTCAGTTTCTTTCCAGATTTTCTGATTGAGCGGTTGGAGGTGTAGGCACCTCAGTATGGCTGACATAGGTCAGCACTAGGTCCCCTCCCTCACCCACTCTTTTTCTCTTCTCTTCACTGTAGCGCATTTAATACAATTATATATATATATATATATATACATATATAACTAAACGAACTTTATGGTTGTATGGCAGTGAAGCATCAGTGCCAACACTGATGTTGCTGTCATTGATGATGATGATGATGATGATTCCGGTGCCTAGTTGTCATGCTACCCGAAGGAAGCACGAGGGCTGGGATACTGCCAGGTTACCCAAGCCTAGACAGGGTAAGTCGAGAGGCAGAGGTTGGTTTGGAACCACGGACCTTCCGATCAGTAAAGTCGCGCTCTAGCCACCTGAGCTATCTCGCCCCGTTCCTGCACCTAATGTCTCATAGTCGGATAATCTGGAATGAAAAATACAGTATGAATACCACTGACATCGATCAGCCGCCATTTGTTGCAATATATCCGGCGGAGCGCACGGGTGTCACATGGACTCCACCCTGGAAGGCGGGCAGCAACTGCAACACTTAGACTCGTGGAGATACTTTTATACCATTCTGGATGTCATATGATGTTTATCTGGCGGTTTGCTCCGTTCTGAAGGAGGTACGGAGAACAACACTCGTCTTGGCAGGCAGTGTTTCCGCATGCTTAGCACATAGCCGAGCAACCGCGCTTGTTGGTGCTGAATGTTTTCAGCAACTAAAGTGCCTACCGCATCCCTGATTACGTGTTTTCTAATAACATCGTTACGAATCCGCTGGTGCCGTCCGACACCAGTAACGCTTCTGAGAAATCAGTGATCACAGACCTGAAGACGCTTCACATCGTGTGTCTGTAGACACCACGTCTCGCAACCACACGACAGTACAACTCTTTGTTTAGTGCCTGTACACGAGACCCAGTGATGTGCCTTTTCGACGCCACAGGTGACGCGAATTAGCAAACGTGGTTCGGGTCTTCGAGATTCTTGCACTAACTTAATCACACAAACTTCTGTCAGAGCTAATACATCCGCCGAGGTATGTAAAATTCCCCAAAACTTTCAATGACTCCTTGAATCGCAAGAGGTATGCTCAGACACTGCACGTTCTGAAGCACCCTCCTTGTACTTTGAAGGTGCAAGACGCATACCAAAAGATGGTAATATAGTGGTCAGTTTATTCAACAGAGCTTGTGCAGCCTCTTTCTGGTCGAAATCCCGCTTGATGCTCAAAGGTCAATGACTCGCGTCAGACAACGAAAAATCAGTGGTGCCTAAAGCCTTGTTCAACATGAGTCAAGCTGATAGTTCTGCATTTGCCATATTTACTGCGAGTGTCTTTTGTGAAAATGGGCGCTATCATCAATTCACTCCAGTTGTTTGGGTCACTCTCATTCACCTAGATGGACACCACCAGGCTATAGAGGCACTGGCGACCACAGTCTTTGTATACAACAGACGGAAGGTCGTCAGGACCAGCAGTACAATGACGGTTGAGTAGAGACATGCATTCGGACACTTCTGATGTTGAAGGGGATCCATATTCACAGTCCGTTTTTGGGTTGAATGCGAGGTTCCGGACTGGAAGTAGCCAGTGGCCAAACGAATTGGTGTTGGAAGTATTATGCCCAAAAATCCGAATAATCTCCTTTGCTGGATATCAGACAGCCATTTGAGTCAATGATAGTTTCGGTAACAAGAAGCTTCCGAGGAACAGTCGAACATATCAGTTTGAACAGCCTGTGGACTTCAATCAATTGGAAAATGTTTGGGACCGATTGGGAAGTCATCGTTTCAGAGGGGTTTGGTAAACAATCAGTGGGTTTATTGCTTGGCAACGTTTCGCTTTTGACACAAAAGCTTCATCAGGCCAAGTGAGTAAGTAAGTAGGTTGATTGGGTTTTAAGGCAGTCAGGGAACCAATCCGTGAGATTCCTTATGACTAGTGACGTGATCAGTGCTGGGTGTTCAGTCTGATGTCCCTGTTTGTTGATTGGTGGGGATGAGTAAGCTTTACGATAGATCGGTTAGGGGGGTTCGTCTTTACGATGAACCCGGATTTTTTCGTCCCTACTTCTTCAGTCTAGAACACCTTAATGGAAAATTCCTCTTGGGGTCATTCACAGATTTCGTTCACCTGTGTTCGTCCAAGGGTGCTGGGACAATTAGTTTGGGGATGGGGGTGGGCTGGTTAATTGGGTCTAACGCTACTTGGATTTTTGTACTTTTAGACCCAGGCGGTTTCACTGATAACTGCACACCGCCTCGTGTCATCCCAGCGCCCGCGCATATCCGCACTTGCTTAGTCCTCAAAACTCATACCATTTAAAGACCATGCAAAGAGAACTTTTCCGTTAGGTTTTCTTCCGAAAAAATGAGTTAACCTTTCTGAATGTATTGCAAATGTTGCCCGTATAACGGAAAGTTTTTCAGGTTTATGCGTGCTCAAAAGTTTGGAGCAACTTCCAGGTATAGTCTCTCGCACACCAATATTCTCTTGGCTTACTTACACTCCCTTCGCTCTTCCAACCATTTAAACTGTAGCGATTCAATCCAAACGACCAACCTTGTCCGCTGCGACTGCTCTTGCGATGACTTCTCAGGCGATGCCGAACGATAGGTGGGTTTACCTGTTTTCCTGATATATGAACTGTATCATTACCATACACACGCCTGGATATTCATCTTGTTTCCTCAAGCACGTTGTCTACCGGTCTATGCAACCAGTCCTACTCATTCCTCTGAGACAGGAGATGGTTTTAGAGACAGTGACCCTTCAGAGCCAAAGTACTAACAGTAGCCAGTTATTTGATGTCCGCTGCTAGCTTCTTCCATGCAGAGCGCGTAAATTATCGACCCCAATTTTTATAACTTGAAAAGAATAGCCTTCAAGCGAATACAGGCAATTCATAATGGGTAAGAACACACCAAGATGGATGTTCTAGCTATTTTCTGCGCATTCATTAATTAAGGCTCCGGCTTCATTTGCTCTGTAGTTCCATAAAACCAATGGCCTGTTTACCTAACTGCTTTCTTTCTTGTTGGATTTGTCGTGCTTTTTGATGGATTGAGCAAAAACGCAGGCGAAATCATGGTCCCTCGACCGGCTTAGTGGTGCAAGTTCGGATTTGACATGCATTGAAGTCAGGTGCCTCCCTAAGCGTGGTCAGTATCTGGTAGTGGTGGTACCTGAACAGGGCTGTATTGGATGGCGTTCGTGTGTAACATGAGCAGCAGGTGGACCGAAAATGCTTACAGCATGTATGAAAAACAACGTTGGTAGTTTTGTGTCTTCGATGGTTTAGATCCGCCAGATCGAGATAGACAACAAAATGCACCGAACGATGCAACCACTCATCAGTACATTCGAGGTTTGTAGTCCGCATCCGGGGAAGCATATTTTGGAACGAAAGCAAAAAATGCCAATCACCGTGCAACCGAGAATCTGGCAAACTAGATCCAGAACTAACGGCTGTTATTTTGTTTCCGTAATTCATACGCGTTAAATTCACGTGATCTTGAGGCTGAGGCTACTGCTTTATCAAACGAACCCATAGGCTAATGCTGAGAACAAATTCCTGATTACAACAACCACTGTAAATCAGTGGAAATTTATTGTGGTAATTGGATTGGTATTTTTTATCAGTTTACCTACTAAGGGCCTGGCGTCAAGTTGCGAATTGTGTAAAAGAAAATAACTGCCCTTCTCGCTACAGTACCGTGTATCTGTTCTGTTTGTTGTGGACGCGAAATAATGACAGTGTTTAAACGTTCATTCTCAGTAGCTTGTTTTTCACCACAACACAAGCTCAATATAACCTGAATGCAGAAAGAACATTTTTCTGGATACCGATGCAGCCAGTTCTTATGTTAAATTAACTTATGCGTCTGTTGCACGAAACACCATATATACTCCAGCCGTTCGGTGCCGGAGTCAATTAACCGAAATTGGATGGACTATAGCACTTGCTGTGTTCTGAGCTGCTCACCAATTTGTTAAAAATCCATATGTTGCTAATCTTAATTTCCAAATATTTTTGTTAGACTATATCCGCCACACTTGATTCCTGTCGTTTTGCCATATGACCTAGCAAGAAGCTTAGACGTGTCACATTAATCTGATCCGTCAGCAAACTTGCTTGGAACTCACGTCCATTGCTTTTTTTAAACGGAGGAGATTGTATTCAATTCAGTTTCTTATTATGATTGTTACTGCGTACGAAAAGGCTTCAGAATCTCTGCACATTAAGAAGTACACTACTCCTGAGAAGACTATCAAACCGGATATAATATGGGACTAGTAGTGTCAGAGATATAATTCAAGCCAAGCAACCGGTTCATTCTGCTCTCGTTCATTCGCCAGGCGTGATATCTTCTCCAAGTACACTTCTTCAAACACCGTACACAAGATGTTTGAAAAAAACTAACAAATTACCCGGTCGCAACCTATAACCGTAGTGCAGTGGAACCTTAGAACGTCCGTCCACTGCCACATGAAAGCCTCGCCCTCGTTGCCATGATCAGGGCAGGTACTGCAATGTGTGGGAGGCTTATGGGTGCGAAATACGGTCGCTCGCACACCAATTTGTTTTAACGGGAGGCTCGACTGAGCCCCAGCGGAATCTCCTGCTTATGATATTTTTCAGCTGCATTTTCTGCATTAAGACCGCATCATGTTTCAGCTGGTACGATTCGTATTGTGGTATTCGTAATATCACAGTGTCTTTCTTCGACTGAGCACCGCTCATAAGATTGCTGAAAAACTCTTCAACAGTCAACAACCGGTCTCTCCTTTCTTGTATCTCACCTGGTTCTCACTGGTATGCGTATTAATGCGGTTTCAACAGGACACTCAACTGTGCAACAGATTTGGCTGAAGAATACCATAAACGAGATGCAAGTTGGATTCACTTGAGTTTCTTTTAAAACCAAAATAGTTTGAAAATAAGTTTATTTCGAGAATTGCGTTCCATTTGGATTGAGTTGGGAGGATGAGGTTGGCGGTAACTCTGTGACTGCGTTTACTTTATGAGCCCCCGATAGGGACTTAATCGGTTGTGGGCTTTCAAAGAGCTTTCAATACCCTTATGTATAGTGTTCCTTGGAAGGGCTTATATTGGTTATGGAGGGATACTTGTAGCGCTCTATTGGCTATGCAAAGCTATCTACACCTGGCAAACGACACGTTTTTTTTAATTATTTTCCCCTCTGAACGTAATTACTATTTAAATATCTGGTAACGAAGTGCCTGCAAGCTGTCAGCCGATAGGTGCTTGCAGGATAAAATGATCTTGCTCCCCCCTGGAGGGTATACGCCTTTAAGAAGAGTATAATTCTGACCCATCTTGACAGTGTCCAGAGGTGTGTCAGAGGTGATTATATATATATACATATATATATTGCATTTTATATATTACACATACACACCCTCTTTTGATAGATAGTTTCGACTGAACTGATCCTGCGGGTCAAGCTGGTTAGAACTCAATATCTTAAGATTCTTCCACGCGAGATAAACCAACGGGGACCAGTCCGACGAAGAGCAGTTAGTCATCTTACCACGAAAAATCATCAAGTCAATTCAATTAATCAGCTATAAACCGTGTGCCATGGGCACATTAGTTCCAGCTGCTACAGTTTTGATCACCAGAAAGCGGGAAAGTGGAATACAAAACCAAGCATTGGAGGCGAAGGCATGCTCAGTTTGTTCGGAAATTTGGTAGCTATGCACTGAATGCGATAGCTTTGATGCATGAGCGCCACTGACTGCGATTGGGCCGTTTCCGCCAAAGTCAAAACCACTGGTGAAATCGTATCACGAGACGTTCTGGGGGTAAATCCGTACTGGCCTGTGGGACAGGATGTCCATATTACACATAACTATATAATATATATGATGTGGAAAGTGAAAATATATGTAAACATGTGGAAATATGGAAAGCAGAGATGCTACCTCCCTCGAGGAAGGACGGGTTAGAAAATATCGGCCCTAAAACCACACACTCCAATTGCCCAGCAGTTGATTGTAACGGTCAAATCATCTAGTACGGTTGGAATACTTTTAGAAATAAAAAATCTGATGCTGCTCAATAGGCGCTTGCTGTGCGCAGTGGTAGTATTAGCCAGATTCTCTCCACCCTCTGGCTAGGCCACTTGCCCACTGCCATGGGAATCATACTTTGAAATCAAAGACTTGGAATGGAGTATTTGAAATAAACCTACTTCTAGGCTCAGAAGTATAAAAACACCACCTTCTCACAGATGACAGACTGTAAAAACAAGTTGGGTTATTTACGGCTTGGGACCTAAAACGTGGCGGCTCTCTTCAAAGGAACGGACAAGACAGACCTGAAAGTTCAATCGCCCTTTTTGCAAAAAGAGTCGCTGCAATGAAATTCAGCCGGTCGACCAATGTAAGCTTCTGGAGGCTGAGTGCGGTTACCAGTCTGGTTGGGATGCAAGGCGCGCTAAATGGTGAACCCCTGACGCTCATTATTTTTCTGTTTTACCGGGCTAATTTTATGTGCAAGATTTTCCTCAATTTGTTGTTTATCTCATTACCTAACTCTTGTACTGCAAATCCTCGGAGTACTCTAGATAGCTAACTTTATGGGTTAGCCTTTGTATTTGCTATCCTGTCTCTTTCACTTATTGCACTTCTCAGTATAATATCGATGACTAATAGTTCGTTCTACAAAGAGACCTTCTATACGCTACCTGCGTAATAGCAGTTCGAAAACAGTGACTGAACAGAGAGCGTTATACCAGTCTTATAGCTATCTTTTCTCACGACTGTTTCCGACTCGATTGTATGTTGGAAAGTAACAAATGCGATTGAAGACTACATCTTTGCCCACCGAGAAGGCTCACGCCAGTCTTCAGTATTCTCCTTGTATTATATGCTCAGCTATCTCCTGTGAATCAAGGTTTATATACAATGTTCGCAAAATCTTGTTTCTTAATTTCATGTCCCTCATTCAAATTTCATTGAATGCACCAAATGAGTCGCTGTACGAGTTATCCTCTGCCTTCGTATCATGGGCCAATCAGTTACATATATATCGTCTCAAGCTTCGCTTGTCCGTTGTTTGCGTCTATCTGGTAGTGTATTTCCCTACGCATCATGCTCATTTCACTGTACAATATCTGCCATGCCGCTTGAAATGGTGTTTCGTTGGAAGCCTTCATATAAGCTCTTTAGCCATTGACTAAACCAACGAAATGTTTCTTTTAATTTTATTATATAGTCAATAGTCTACGTGATCAAGTTTTCTTTTGCAACAAGTCATTTGTAATACGTAAGTAGTTCCTGCTACCAGGTCCTCCTTATAGTACTGAGAGAGAGCAACCCTCACCTTAATTTGAACTGCTAGTGGTGTATAAGTCCGCTCAAAACTGGACTAACGTTTGACTAAAAGGCCACAGTGCATCGGCCGTCATGTTATATTTTCAATAATATTAGAAAGGACTTTCGTTTCCTCAAGATAAACCTACTACTCAATATGCAGACAAATCTTGTCTCCATTCCCGTACATGCGTACAGTTTCTCTGATACATTCCCCTCCGCTTATTCCAATTATTTCCGGCGTACTGGATTATCTCTCCCCTCGGACTTTTCGCCTGTAGAATGCCAGAGCGTGCCCTCTCTCTAGATAATGTTTTCTCCGACCCACAGTCGATCATCATCATCCCTGTCAGCTGCAAGAACCGCGTACTTGTGGTACAGTGGCTGTAGCTGCCATAGTGTCGTTCACTGATGATTTGAGGAGGTTGGAGGCGGGAGTTGATAAATTGGTGCGTGATTACAGTATTGTCAGTAGAGTGTCGAGTGAGGGGATTAGGAATGGAGCGATGCAGTGAAGGAAACAGCCTGAGTGCGCGAGCGCCATTGAGGGCGCGACTGGGCCTTGTTTGACAGTGTCTCCAACCACTGATGTGGCTCGTCTCGGGGTCGCCATCCAGGAAGATGGCAATGACCAGCGTAGCAGAGTTTGTTGGTAATGGCTTTTATACTTCGATGCTAAGTCCTTGTTTGATCGCCTCTGGCTCTCTTCCATCTTTTGATGTCCTCGGGGCGCAACGGTCAGGTTTCTGATCCGTATAATAGTATGAAGCGCATCGCAGCATTGTACACTCGACCCTTGACAGAGAAGCTGATGTCACGCCTACGCCGGAGGTGACGCAGGTTTACAAAAGCCGTTCTAGACTTCCCAATTAGGATGAAAATATCATCTTTGACGAGACTACCGGGACTGATACAGCTGTTCAGGTAAACAAATTTGTCTACTGCCTCTATCGGTTCATCCGCAAGGATGAACATGGGTTCGAGCCCACCCTGTCTTGCAATAGCACTTCACACTTTTCATGTGTGAAGTGCATGCCAAACCGTGAGGAGGAATTATTCAGATTATTTAATATTGTTTGAATTACCACGGGGTTAGATCCAAGAAGAGCTATGTCATCTGTGTACTCGATATCTGTTGGTGGATACCCAGGGAGCATTTCGACCCCACAGGCATTAGAGGCTGGTAGTGAGTCTTCCATGATCGTATCAATGACGAAGTTGAGGAGAAAAGGTGAAAGAAAACAGCCCTGTCTGATACCACTTAATGTGGTGAACTCAGGTGACGTTTTATTCCAATGAAACTGAGTGTTTGCTGTATATTTCTCTTGAAAAATTTTTTTGGCGGCTGTGTCATATGTGCAAAAAGTATATTTTGCCATTATGATAAAGCGAAATGTGAGGCGGCAGCCAATTCGGGGAGGCCTATGAAAAAATTCAAACCCGAGTCGTCGAACTGGAAGTTCACTATGTCAACCACTACGGCTAAATCACACTGATGCTATATATGGCCCGTAAACCTTTTGCGTAGGGATATAATGCCACCCTCCATTATCGATCGCCAAGAAATATTTTATCGGAGCCCTGCAACGTTGGTCCAAGAAACCCTCTTCCGTGATATAAAACCAAAAACATACATTAGCGTGTATGCACGTCAAGTTAGCATACGAATTTATGCCGGAGGCTGAGTTGAGATTAATCTACTGTTTTAATGCTTACTTAGAATTTATGCCGGAGGCTGAGTTGAGATTAGTCTACCGATCTCGGTGAGTGAACTGTTTCAACATACGACCGTTCGAGTGGCAACAGATTAATCTACTGTTTTAATGCTTACTTCAGTCCAATGAATCCAGGTTTTTGCCAAGTCGTGTTAAGGGTGGGTTATATTGTCACTATTTAATGCATGACCATATTGTATTGTTGTGTGTTTGTATTGTTTGTGTGTGTGTGTGTGTACTTCCGCATGTTCATATCCCTGAGCTGCAGCATTTTACTCCGTCCTGTTGATGAACGGCACACTCCGACTTCTGTTATCAAGTCATTATCTTGCCTCCTCGGCAATAAAACATCGCATCCCCAAATAGAGAGAACTTGTGCTTTAGAGGTCGTTTTGGCCCGAGGACGATGTTCTCTTTGAGGTCGTGTGACATTTTATCAGTTACTCAGTATTCGGTCATTTGAAAATCATGCTCTTGTGGCACTCTCATCAGAGTTACGTGGTGATTACTAACGGCATTGCATTTTTCGAAAATGCAACGAGCAATTCAAACAGTCCCCTGGTGTGGGCCAGGTAAACGTCGCCTCCCCCTACTCATTACGGCTTCTCAGTCGTACAAAAAGGGTTGATATCTATGTGTAGAATGCTACTGATACTGACAGTGCTGTCCCAAACTTTACTTCTAGTGTTTTGATTAAAACACTCAAAGTGTTTTCTTGCTTGCCTTTTTTCTGTGTAGTGACCCTGAATTTTTACCTGACATTGTGGATGTGGAGGTCATCCACAAAAACGTGCCAACTGCTGCCACACGTAAACATGAAGCTCCTGAAGTTGACCCGGTTCTTGAAAACTCCAAGTATGAAGACATAATTCCAGCTTCCTGGGAATCATCTACAAGTCCACACCATGAACACAAGCCGAATAAGCCAACCGTAAGGCCGAACCCATATTTGGTTCAGCTGGGCCATATGCTAGAGGATTCTGTGGAAGAAGTTGATATCGATGAGACCGTCTTGTCAACACCTGGAAGCCTATTTGCTTGCACACCACCTGCTGACAGGCAGAAATCTCGACCAAATCAGCGTCACGTAAAACACACGAAATCAGCACAGTTAAAGTTTGTTTCCAGAGGACCTGTCATGAAAAATGAAGTTGTGGTTACACAGCCTACAGTTGCTTTGGTTCCTAAGGAAGTGAGTACACTCCACTCTGTCCCAACTACGGAACAGGCAGTTACTCGTTTCACCTCCTCGGTCTACTAGGCTTTAGTTTTGAGAGCTTTCTACATGAAGGTGAACATTGCAGAATAACGTGGTCGCTATTTTCGGTGACCATTTTACCTATCGTGGATTTTTTTCTTACCGTTTGTTTTGTGGCGTGTGAGGAACAAAATCAGATCGTTCTTCTCCACGATCTTTTCGGTATATCTTGTGCTAGGCCGCAGGCTCATCAGTCTTATCTTCTGAAAACTTCGGACTTCTTACGGGCAATCCATGACACATAAAACCATATGAATTGTCTAACTGAATGCTTTCAACCATTGACTGGTTTACAGAATTACTCAAAATGAAAATCAGTCACAGTATAAAATAAGTTCTTGCCGTTGAGTTGTCAGACCAAGCCGTCCCGTCCATGAAAAGGGCCTACCTTTGGGACAATACAACGAAATAACTTGCTGTCTTCTACCTGGTAATGTGTGATTCATGTTTTTTGTCAACAAACCTTCCGTAGCTTATGACAAATACACCTATTTGCATATCGATTTGGTTTTCACGGGCGACTCACCCGGAACCCAGCGTAATCCCTCGGTTATGATGAGTTATTTACGTAGCTCTGTTTGTATGGCCCGCTTGGCGGCTTATCCTGTCACTGACTTCCGTTTGCATGCTGCTTTGACCAATCATGGCGCAGTTTTCAATGTATTCGCTGCAGTGTAGAGGCACTTCCTGAAGATGCATTTTTGTTACATTCAAAGAGCTTAGCTAATAGACGATCTACTTTTACATCTCCATGCACATGCACCTGGGGAAACACTTCACTCTGGTTCTTCTTGTGCATGCCACTTGTGCAACTTGAAGGAAACACGAGTACTGAGGGCCTCTCATTAGCTTAAGCCCAAGAAGATAGAAATGGTGTACATAACTGGGTTAGTAGTTTGTCTTCACAGCCAATCCAGGCATTCGTCAGGCTGATATCTAGAGTCACTGATGTGAAACAGTTTAACAGATCGCTTCACAATAGGTGCGTGATTGCATAGTAATGTTTCAGCTTCCCCTAACTGGTACACTACTTGTTTGGAGTGCATTGTTATCCCGATTGTACATTTTTATTTCCAGTGAGAAACACGAAATACAATTTAAGTAAAATCCAGTGTAGCATGGAGGAATTTTTGTAACTGTACGATTGCGAAGCCATGTGTGCGGCAGCAAGCTTGTTTGGTGCAAACTATGTTGAGCATGTATCTCAAGACAGAATTCTTTAACTAATAAAGTTGGTATCGTTCTTTGGAACAAATATAATTTCACCTGCATGGACAAGGATATATACGTATATATATATATATATATATATATATATATATATATATCGATAGTTGACATGAAGATATATATATATATATATATATATATATATATATATATATATATATATATATATATCGGTAGTTGTTCGCTGGCATCTGTGACAGATTTGTTGTTCCAATGTGGTCGACCCACCAGATGCCTGCACATAGCGGGTAAACCACAATCGGTTTGTGTGGAGCCGAATATAGTGTTACGGGTAAGCCGGTGAGGCCGATGCAAATTCAATGGAATGGGATCGGCGAGCAAACGCAGAAGACCTTTGAGAACCATCGGCTTTCTACACACGGTGACATTAGTTGTGCTGCTCTAAGGCGCTTGCCTTATGCGTCAACCAAGTTTCTGGCAAGCACCACAGTTCCTCCTGGTAAATTACCACAACGATGGAGGACGCTCATCACCGCATCTTTTAAGTGATATTCAGGCGGATGCCCACTGATACTATCATCTCGTATTATGACAGTAGAGTCAGACAGATTAGAGTTCGGAGCAGGCTTACCGTAGGCTGATGTGGGCTAGAAATGAGAGAAACTTATCCGGGCTATTCCCAGGCCCTAAATCGTGGTTTAGCAAGGGCGCGCTAACGACCTGTTAGCCCTACTCTGCTCAGCCTTGTGCTCTCAGAGGCTACACAGGTCCAGGTGGCTACGATTGTGCCTAACATTATGCGACCGTTTCCAATGGTTCACCGGCTTTCGAGTATTGAGACAAACTTCTTCAGGTCTGTGCAAATGACAGTTTGCCCTGCAACGTGCTAGATTTTGCCAAGATCTGAACCCCATATCATAGCATTGCACATTAACTAACAAAAATTCGGCCAGGCTCGAACCCCGTTCTTCGGTTGACCACGAGAGTTGTTTCGGAATGCGATTATTAATTACCCATCTAACCCGGCCTATTTAGGATAACTGGTTGTGTATCAAAATCTGCTGGACTCCGTTTATCCTGGTTCGTTTGAGAACTTTATCCGATTACTTAAATCGTATTTATTATTTTGCTTGGGCGTCGCAACCGAAATTCGCCGAGCATCTTAACATGCTGTGCGTGTGATATCCACGTTTATCTGCCGCACAATAGTGAAGACGATGAGGTAACCTAGTACACTGCGACCTTGCTGTCCAGGTCCAGGTTGCCTCAAACACTTATATAATCAACCGAAAGCAGCGCTTGCCTTGGCAACCTTAACATGCAATTCCGTGTTTGTCACGAAGTCTGTGGACGTGGTGTTGCCCTGGTAGCGTAAATTTTCACAGCACGCCATGCGGTGGCCATTAATTTGAATACACGTCCTTTGTTATCAAAGACATAATTAGAGGTCAAGTGTCTTAGGACCATTTATACTTTGGCTCAAGTAATATGTTGCCGAGACAAAAGCTTTAGCTAATCGGTGCTATTCCTCTTTCGAACGTGCAAATAAAGCACAGTCATCTGCGAAATGCAGCCGACGAAACTTTGACTAATGTAGCTTCGTTTGAGCTAAGAAAAAATCGTTCAGCTTTAACACCCTTGCGGTGCCTAACTGCCATACCACCAGAAGGAACCGCCTGGGTTGGGATACTGCCAGGTTGTCCAAGCCTATACATGAGAAGTCGAACGGCAGATGAAGGGTTCGAACCACGGACCTTCCGGTCAGTAAATTCGCGCTCTAACCACGGAGCCATCTCGCTCTGTTTGAGATAGGGTGTCAACGGGCTAGATGGCACTAAATCGGAAAGCCACCTTCGGAATCACGTAAGTCTGCCCAAATTATAGTCAGAGTGGACACTGTTGGAGCCAGGTCACAACCCTACTCCACTTCCGTGCCAACTGCGAACACGGCAGGGATAGTTCGACAGGTACTCGGGCTCTCGTACCGGAGTGAAGAGATCTGATGGTATCAACAATCTTTTCCAGACAGCCGAGCTTTTGGAGAACGGTTTATAACGATTATATTCAGAAAGGCCTTTCAAGCAACCAATATCTTCATAGTTACTGAGTGTTCGGCCGGCCTTGGTGTTTTCATGTGTTGAAAGTACTGCATTTTTGTTTTTAATGTTTCAAAGAAATCCTTATGACATCATCTTAGTAAAATTCGTGATCGTCTGATTTATTGGAAAATGTAAATGCTTCATTTTCATATCATCAGTCCTGATCCTTTTTTCTTGATATATATATATATTACAGTTATGCCTTCCGTTGATCTGAAAAAATTGTGTAAAAACATCCTCTTTGTGATGCTTTCAAGATCCCTAAAAGATTTGAGTAGAGGTACCATTCACACTTAATCCCCCGCGTGTTGTGCATTGCAGTTGATGGTGTAATAGTTTTGCGTCACTGCTACCGGAATACATGGTTTTTCTTTTGCTTGGCAAGTCGGGAAATTCCCAAGCTAAATGAAGATCCACAATAGTTCACAGTCAAAGCGTATTCAGCTTTTATGCAGGGTTGCACTGCACTCATGATGTCACCTCGATTGGTGATGAAACGTTTGCAATCCAACTGCCAAGCTCGGCGAACAGACCAACAACCAAACAGCGCACCCGAGCTACCTACATTCCACAACATTGCTAGTTCGAGTATTACATTGAAAAAACATTGTATATATTGTTCCCAAGTTATTTTATTCCATTTTATTTTTCTTTCCTTCTCTGCAATAGTCTTCGAAAGACTCCTCCCGTTCTCCAAATCCGTTGGTTGTCTCTGCCAGTCATTTGGTAGATTTAGACCAAACTCCAGCAGATTTGGCTATGCAAGAAGAACTCGATAATTTCGACTTCAACACCGTTTCGTTCAATCCAGCCGCATTTGAAAAGTCTCCGTCGCCTCAGTTACCCACTCAGTTGGTAAGTTCTTGGTTGATGATTCTTACAGTCTTACCTCAGGTGCCAATGCCTAAATGACAAACAAAGCTTCCGTTAAACAGGCCAGCTGCAGTAAAAAGGCGAGTCGGGCGTCGGTTAGGTGAACCTTAATTGCCGGTTATTTTCGCTGACTTTCTCTTGCTACCAGTCATGTATGTGGCTACTTTTTGATCACCTATTCTCTCAACACCGATTTTTATTACACCATATAATTGCGTTAAAAATAACCATGTGCTTTTTTAAAGGTTCAATCTTATTTCCGTTGCTTTCCGAGGCAACATTGCACCGGAAATCTAGTAATAATATGACTAAATGCAATCATCTCTGACCACGAAACACCTCGGCACTTAATGCTGAAGGAACATGCGGGATATAACAGAGTGATGCACTTTTAGATAAGAAAAGATAAAGATTTTCCAAAGCTCTCTCACGATGTGAGCTAGAATTAGTCGATTTTCGAATTTGTATACCATTTTATTGGATTCATTACCGCAGAATGATTGGACGGAAATACGAAGAATCCAGGGGTCTTGCTGTGTGTCCATCTACTCGGGGGTTTGTGGCACTTCAGACTGTTATCATGCACCAGAAATGTGATACATTCGACTCCAGTCGATCCGATGTAGCTATTTTGGTTCACACTAATATTTATTTCGGAAGCCTGAACGTTTTTTGATATCTCTGTGTCTTTGTCTTTTTTTCAGGCTGCACTTGCAGCTACTCCTCTTGCGAAGGGTAGATAAATGAATCGTTACCCTTAACTCACGCTATAGCCTTAAGGAAATTTAGTCCTCTGTAGAGGTTATCAAAATCTTCCCCGTACTATCTCGAGGAAATGGAGATTTAGATTCGTAGGATATTCTTAGGAGAGTCCGGGATTTTGCCGTTTGTTTCCGATATTTTGCTTGCATCCTAATATACGTAATGTTCTCCCCAGAGCCGTGTTTTGGTAACGAATTGTGTATCTCCCAACAGTATTCCTGCTTTCCAAATCACCGGGCGTAACCATACCGCTTGCCGATTGGAAAGCCGACCCTTCGAGTACCCTAAGGATTCCACGAATTGAACAAATAAACGAAGTCGTTGTCTACAAATTATTGCACTCCCACCACGTATCGATAACTGCATATTGAGGTGTGAATATCTATCCTGTCTTTCAATTTATGATTCACTGAACTCGTGCAGGCATGCCGTTCAATCAGCTCCGTCGTACTATTCTTGCGCAGGCAGCGGGAGCTGAACTATCGGTGTTGCATCATCAGAGCAGAAGCGCTGAGCGCTACGGACTCAACCGTCCAAGCTGTTCTCATGAACTGGACACCGAATAACCGGTCCGTTGCTGTCAATCCAAAGCCAAAATCCGTCACGCTAATAATACAACATCGATTGTAGCTTTCGCCTTTGTCCCGGTAATCTTAGCTGATGTAGTCGAAGTATCATCTGTCTTGTCTGCACCACCAGCGCCAAGGAGCTAGGGTCAAGCTACGTATTCCACCAGGATGTCTGTTACATATGGTCCTACCGATTAGATTGGTTAATGAATAGAGGAGGTATCACGGAATATTTAATTCATTTGCATCAGAATGATGCATAAGCAGCTAGATGAGGGTCAATACACATGTTTCGTCTAGCATAATCTAGCAGCGACATCAGTATAGTCCGTTGATAGGTATCGGTCAATGGCAAATCCACTGTTATTTTGAGAAACAGAACGCACCTCCTCTTTGGCTCTGAAAATGGGGGATCGCGAAGATCATTTCCTCTTATGGGGTTGTTCGATAGCGAAGTGTTCAGGTAGCTAAGACATGTAGTGTGACAGGGTTGGAAGTAGGCGCTTTTGAAAGTACTACGGTTGCGATTTGACTGGACGGACAAAATGTGATTTAGCTGGACGCGGTGTATTGTATAAGTTACAGTTCTAATCCACCAAATTTTACTTTTAGGAAAGCTGGCCTCGTCATAATCAGTGATGGCGGAACAAAAGCCCTGCGAGATAAATTCGCCGGCTTTGGGTGAACAAATTATCATGGCCATGGTCTGTGGTTTGTGACATTTGCATAGAGGTTACGAACATCGATGTGCACGTATCACTAGAATCGCTCTCAGGTACCTTGTTTTTAAGTAGCTTACCCAGACAGACGTTGAGTGTTTTTCTGCCGATGCCAACGTAACCGTTTCTGCTAGTTGAGAAAACCCTATCTTTAACGTATGGATTAGCCAGTACGTTACGATCAAATTAGTTGTTTCGGCAGCTTACGTGACCATTACGATGCGCGGTAGGCACCACTTGTTTCTGACTGACTGCGAAACCCGGTTACAGAACCTTATTGACCGGAGTACTCACCCAACAAAAACACAGCAGCTTTATGGTGAACAAGTTAAAGCGAAATTACGGAGAGTATTGCGGTATTTAAAACGAACTTTTGACCACTAATCAAAGCCGTCCGGTCACTGTTGGTTGATATCGCTTCGAGGACATACCTGAATACTCGAGCATCGTTAGTCATCCTGCTTAGCTGGCAGCTGGCTTTTTATGGACCCAGAAACTCGGCTGCCTTCCTAAAGCGAAGTTGGCGGTTCCTAGTGGGTTTCGGGCATTCTGGGGCTATTTCCACAAACCTGACCTTGACAATTCGCATATGAGAAGTTTAATTTTAAAGTGGCATTAAAGATCAAAGTTTCCACTGCTTTTCACGAGTTACTAAATACGGGTCAAGTGATATCTTATTCACGTCGTCTGACTGTCTGTTGTTGAGGTCAGTTGGCCAAATGAAATGAGTGTCCGCTCATTTTGGGTTGTCCTGTATCGACTTGGATCTCGTTCAGTGAGTTGCTACATCCGTTGAGCTCAACGATTTACATAATTTTGTTTTCGCTTGAGCATTATCTCGCACTCATGTTATAGTCTATTAAGATTTAGCAATAAAGACAAGAATACTGTCCGCTTTTACGAGAATTTCTCCCCAAAGAAATCATTGTGTTTGAAGTGGTTGCACACATCGAGCAAAGCTGAGTGCAACGGTTCGAGTTAAAACTCTGAATATTGGATGAAGATCATTTGTGTAGAATCTTCTCAACCATGACCCATTTTGGGATTGGTGTTGTCATCAAAGAGAAAATCTGGCCCCCGATTTTTTACTGTTGACTCGGACTTTTATCATACGGGCCTGCGGTGCCTGCTCCTTGGTACAATAATGGTTTGATATCTTATATCTGCGGGTGTTCGTGGCTTTAGAATGTGAGATTTTTTATTCACCAGCATTCATCAGCCGCAATGAGGCCAGTCAGTGAGTGAGTGATTCACGCCTGAGTTCAAGTTGTCACTTCCAAAGTGTCTATGATAGACATGCCTGTTCCATCTGATCACCGAGGTTGCGTGAAATTTTGCGGACCAGCTACGCATTAGGGGCAGCGGCTTCACCTCCTCGGTCTAAATTGTGTCGTGGAGTGAGAGGTGATGAATTGTTAAAGACAAATTTAATGAGTGAAGTTCGTGGATTTTATGTGAAAACACAGAAATCAACGAGTAAACGGTGGTATAGTGCTGTATTTTGACAGACTAGCTGAGAGTTTTCGCATTCTTCCAGCATACTTAGGCTCTACACACTTCAAGGTAGTGCGTTCATGACATTTCTCTTGACTCTTTTCACCGCACGAGTGGAAATATGAACAATATATAGTCCAGTGATGTGAAGTGGCGTGCTACTACAACGGATCATTCTTTGTGTGAAAAAAACCCGTTGCGAAGTATATACGCATTCGGCGTCTAAAATAACCGTTGTCGGGTTATCCTGTTTTCTGTTGTTCATAGAACATTCAAATTGAGCCGGATCAATGCGCCAAAAGTAATCCGGATTATGTTACAAGGTTTGTTTATTATTTTCTTATTCAGCCTAGTTTAGTTGTTTCGAGCTGAGCTAATTTTTTCTTCATGTACCTGCTGTCAGAATTTTCGTCCGTGTCATCGTAGACGTTGATATTCTGTCGGAGGAATGACCAGCTCATACACTCCCATTCATCATGAACTGTGGCAGTTATGTGCGCTAGATTTTGTGCTTCCTGTTTTAGTAGTAGCAGTAGTAGTAGTTTAGTAATTATTCGGATTGTAATTCTCTGGTAACCGCGTTCAGGAGGAAGCGACTTTTGGTTTCTTCCTCGTATCAGCCCATCAAGATTAACCGTGTGGATGTGGAATAAATGTTCTCAGAAATACTAGCATTTTATTTTTATTCCAAGTTAGAAGCCATATCAAAACAGTGCATCTAAATAAAAGTTGGATTGACAGACGCCGACAACAAGGAGCTCCTCGTTAACGAACTTTTTTCGCTCACATATCTGTTTCTGAACATCCTACTTACAGATGACCAACCACTGCAGTCTTTCTTCTGGCAGTGCCCCGTTCAAACTGTGAACATACATTATCCTATTCGTGAAACAAACCTTCCCACTCAGTCTTCCGAATAAAGATGATAGACACGAATTATTGTGAATAGCTTGTCCTTGACGTGCAAAATACTAGTGAGATCCACTCCCCAATTTTCAACCCCGGAGGCAAAGATTCAAAATAAGCAGGCCACGTCATTAGTGATGCTAAGCGATCTGCTCGCACATTGTTCTGAGGTTAGTGTCTATTAGGGGTAATTGTATTGTGATCGTGCCTCTTAACCGTTATTTGGTACTGTTTCCACGTTTCACAATGCGTTACTATTGTACATACTGTTGATATTAACTTTGTTGCTGATGAAGGATCCGCATTTCGACTGCCAAGCTGTGAACAAAAAACCGAGCTGCATGTCCGGGCTACCTCTACTCTGTAGCACTGTCATCATTCACATAACTGCCGGGTTGGACCCAAGTTAATCACCATGGGACCTAGAATCACTGAATTCCTCAAACCTAAATATGTCGTTAACCTCCCTTGTGTATTGTGTCTCTTAAGTGAATTCATACGTCTTTAGTTAATGCATGCATGTTTAATATTATTTCGCTTTTTCGGAATCTCGAACACTGTTCATTCGTCCTTTTCTAATTGTCAGCTTCTCAACTTGGCTTCGGAAACTTTATTCGGTATCAGAGAAGGTTTACGAAGGAAACCTCGAGGTGAGTCTTTAACCAGTCACATTAACATTTTTATGATAAAGTGTATTTGTTTTCTAACTACAATAGCACCTGACTATCGTACCTTTCCCATGGCCGCTCTCTCTCTCATAGTATCTGCGTTGATTTCAGTTGGCCTTGTTGAAGTTTATGTGACCGATGTCAGCTTGTCAGGTTTAAGTTCGTGAACGTTGTCCCGATCAACTTTCGCCGAACATGTCTGCACCACAACTAGCTGGCTGAAATCACAAAACGTGTCCATCTTAAAAATTTGTTCTTCTTGTATTTGAAGGCAATAGATTCGTAAGGACGATGTCCCTGTATTCCGTTCAATTGGATGTGACATACAATCGGTAAACAAGAGGGCAGATGCTATCCTCACAAGAGATATCACAGGGTGATATTGGTCTATCCTAAGTGAACAAAAGGCTTTTCGACTGTGTAACATACATGCTGTCTGCGATGTTGAATAAACAATGGTTCAGCACAAGTTCTTCACTATTACTGAAAGTGAATTTCAGTTGGTATTTAAATTTCGGTCTCACTACATCTGTTTGATTAGAAAATTTGCTTCAGAGGCTTAGGTTTTTATAGTTTGTGAAATAACTTTTGGAATACATCAGATGCACAAATTCGAACAAACTGGCACAGTCGTCGGACCCGTTCCGTAACCTCTCCGATGGTAACTGTCTTCATATTTTCTACATTCTTACATCCTCCTCAAAGCATGATTTTCCTTTTTTCACACAAAAAGTTATCAATCTGGATTTTTTTGAGGTCACCTACCTATCGGTGCATGGCCTTCCTAATAGAGCACCAACTGAATTTATACGGTGAGCACTGCTCTCACATGGTATTAATACCACATGAGCAATATTTAAGACGGCTCCTGTTGAGTGCAGTAAACCTAGTCCTTCGAGGTAAAATGTCCGCTGGCGTTTAGTCGTCATGTTATTCAGGGATTCATCTACTCTAGGATGTTTCGAATCTGGATCCATTTTTGTATCTTATGTTTTCTTCTGGTTCTTGTTTGGTTTGCCTTTCACTGCCCTCAACCGGTACCTAATTTACCAAGGTAATTTTTACAGCGTGCGTCAGGGTACATCAAGCCCACAGAAAAAAATATTCTGCATGAAAAGCTACATTCAGTTGTCCTTCTGGCAGGAATTCCGTTTAGTCGGTAAGGCGTAGTCCTATGCGGATCAATTTCACCGCGATACGGACGATTACGCTGTCTTAGATATCGTTAGGACGCAAGAAATCGCATTGATAGACTTACTGGCACAATTGGTCGATAGCTTATGCTAAGCTGTTACTTATCTGTCGTACAAGGAATCCTAATGTCACCTTACAAGGGTTATGTATAACAGTGCGCTGTCACAATCAGGTCATAGGACATTCTCAGTTTTGTAGTGTCTTCGATGCCAAGTCAATTCACCAACACGGTTGGCCTCAACTGCATTTCCCTTTAGGGAGACTTTAAGCCATAATCCTAACTATTAGTGGGTTGAGCACGATGTGAGTTACAGTCATGCAGGTTGTACACAGAAGGCCGATTTTGTGACGGTTTTCTTTATACAGGGGAATCATCATTGCATTCTTGAGACCTTGTGGAATATCTCCTGTATTTCAAAGTTTGTACCACTAGGAGGCGGAGCAAGTCCAGCTTGAATGACCTCCCGGACAAGTCATCTTGCCCTGTCGGCCATTCTATTTTTACATCTACAGTTCTACTACTATGGGTAAACCCGTCAACTACTTCACCTTAAATTGAAACAGTTGTGTTATAGCTCAGATCCACATCCGTTGGTCTATTGATTAGCATCTAAATGCCACGCTTCGGTGATTACAGAATTTCTTTAGCCAATTCAGCTGTCTTCTGTGAGATGGGATTATTGTGATTATGGTCCATATATTAACTTCAATCTGTCAAAAAATTCTGTATGGTTGGGTAGCCGAACCTTTGGTCAACATTAACTGGAGCGTAATCGTATCCCAGATGCAACTATCAAGATACAACAGAAAATCAGATGCCTGTCGCTAATGGAAGTACACTGAACAGACCCACCCACATTGATCTGGAAATGGAATTAACAGGACAAGCACAGCACGGTGATTTCACAGATTAAGCCAGCATTGCAAGATAACACGGGCCTGCTAAGTTTGAATGTTACAAATAATGACAGGTCATGTACTTCCGTTGAAGCGGGTGATTGAATGTGTCCAATGGTTGAATCGTTCCCCATTGTCACGTCTTTGACCGTTTGGCAGCCTTAGTATGTACCCTAAGTACTTGCTGAATTTAAGCGCTGTGAAAATTTGGGAAAAAGCACTACAAGGTGCTTGAAGGCTAGTCAAACAGTGAGCCTGTGGGATTTTCGCACCTCTCTAAGTAGCATCTGCATTGGTTTCCTTACAAATGACTGCAATCCCCGAGGTGGTGGCGAGATGGCTCAAGTGGCTAGAGTGCAAATTTACTGACCCGAAGTCCGCGGTTCGAACTCGACCACTATCTCTCGACTTACCCTGTCTAGTCTTGGGTAACCTGGCAGTATCCCAGCCCTCGTGCTTGCTTCGCGTGACATGGCAGCTAGGCACCGAAAGGGTGTTACAGCTGATTGATTATCTGGTTATCTTAATTCCCGCGGTACATGGCACATGAGTGATCCCCATGAGGCGTATGCTGCCACTTTCTGGCCGAACTGTATCTCCGTGACTGAACGCATGCTGAGTTAGGTGCACAAAGATCTTCCGGTCACAACTCCTGATGGTGCCTAAATCGATATGGTGCTCATGTTTATCTCACTGCTGGTTGTCCAAGAAGGCTCTTTGTTCCTGAGCTTGTTCCCCGTGGATAGAGGTCTCTTTACTAAGCCCTCACCTTTTCCGTAGTCTTTCGCTTACAATGAGCTAAAAGCTCACGCGTCGTTTTCACTTACAGGTGACATGGCTGCTTAGGTAGATAGTCTGTGTTGCTGAGGTCCAATCGAGTGGTCGAGTTGGGTTGGATACGATACACGTGGACAACGGAGAATGTCTGCTGAAGATTTGTGCTCATCACAGCCTGCCCAACTGCAGTACCCAATTCGGGAATAGCGGAAATATTTTGAGTACGTGGTGCTGACCAACGAACTGGCCCTGCATCCAAATAGACGACATCCAAGCGATCGGTGACGAGGGTCGATTTCTGTTCCTTCTGGAATATCTGTGTCGACTATGACGTCCGCTTTTGCTTTGTACTGCACTTCCCAGATCTACTCAAAATGCGCACACCTCGCCTAACCATTGAGAAGCTAGTGGATTCAAAAATCAAACCCTTCAGAACAAGCTCCTCATACGCCTGTTGGATGGTCCGATGCCTGCCACTGGAGACACGTTCAAAGTTATAGTCCATGCTGGAGCTATTGTCTAAAGTACAACCCGGCCAACTTCCACCAAGCACTGGATCCCTGACAAAACCGTGGCTTTGATTGATGGCCGGCGGCAGACTCCTTTTGGTTGCAACCGCAGCTCGAACCGAGGCGTCAACTGACCACTGATAAGACTGAATATCCGTGCAGACCGAGAAGCTTGGTGGCGAAGGAAGGAACTGAAAATGTGAAAAATGATGAAACAAGTCCATGGACTGTTCAACTTGATACGTTCGACTGTTCCTCGGAAGCCTCTTCGTTGTCTGACGCGGGTCATTGACCTGTGAGCATCCAGCGGGATTTCGACCAGAAAGAGGCTGCACAAGCTCTGTTGAATAAACTGACCACTATAATATCATCTTTCGGTATGCGTCTTGCACCTTCAAAGTGCAAGGCAGATACTTCAGAACACGGAATGTCTGAGCATACCTCTTGCAATTCAACGAGAGTCATCGGAAATTGTGATGAATCTTACCTACCTCGGGGGATGCATTAGCTCTGACGGAAGTGTGTCTGATAAAGTTAGTGCACGAATCTCGAAGACCCGAACCACGTTTGCTAATTTGCGTCACTTGTGACGGCAAAAGGGCACGTCACTGGGTCTCGTGTACCGGCATTTCACAAACGGCGTAGTATGGTTGCGAGGTCTGGCGTCTGCAGACACATGATGTGAAGCACCTTCAGGTCTTTGATCACTGATTTCTCAGAAGCGTTACTGGTGTCGGACGGCACCAGCGGATTCGTAACGATGTTATTAGATAACGCGTAATTAGTGATGCGGTAGGCACTTCAGTTGCTGAAAACATTCAGCACCAACAAGCACGGCTGTTCTGCTATGTGGTAAGCATGCTGAAAAATTGCCTGCCGAGACGAGTGTTGTTCTCCGTATCTCGTTCAGAACGGCGCGAACCGGCAGGTGAACAGCATGTGACATCCAGAATGGCTGCAGGTGCTGTCCTCCTTCCAGGATGGAGTCCACGTGACACCCGTGCGCTTCGCCGGATATATTGCAAGAAATGGCGGCTGATCGATGTCAGTGGCGCTTATACCGTATTTTTCATTCCAGATTATCCGATTATGCGTCTTTTGGTGTAGGCACCCCGGAATACCTGCGATGGACCGATCCTTTCTTTTCATTGAAATAAATTTTTTGGCAGTGGCGCATTACTCTTAACACTGATTTTGCTCTCTTCGGTGATGATGATGATACAGTGTTTCCTTGTGGTTGTCAGGCAATCGAGTGCCAATATTTTCTGCCGGTTCTTTGCTGCCGTCAGAGATGATGATTATGTTCCATCAGGCTATAGCAGTGGGAGCCCGCGGTCTTTTCCGCTTCGCCCTCGGCCGTGTTCGCAACGTACTGAACACCTTTTGTCCTGTTTAAAGTCATTATATTATTCCTAGATATTGTCCATTGTGCAAACGCAGCAAGTATGCCTATCCGATACTATAACGCATGAAGCATTGTGATGAGACAGAAAAGACCAGTGGTCTCCAGTCTCCCGTTCCCTCCAATCTCATCTAGAGTCTATATGTACCTACACTCTAGGATGGAGTGTTGACATTTGAGTTTTGGTGGCGAGTGTTGAAATAGGATTTGTGGTGCAAACTCGTGAGGTCTTACGTACGTTGGAAAACAGCATGACACAGCTGATGTTTTGTGACCACCAAAGACCAAGTCAGTACTTCAACTATATATCAAGGGAAACGTAGAATGCTAAATTTACCTTGTTACCGGCAGATATACTTTAAGTTAGGTGGTTGGTGGCCCATACAGATTTTACTAAAGATGTGCTAGTATACGTAGGTTGCACAAAACGGCGTGGCGGAATTCCTTGCATTTATAGACAAATGTAGCAATAAACATCCGCTTAATTTCATAGCCCGACATTTCGGCATTTGGTAATTCCGCATGTAGACCGATGGGTAATTTGGAGGATAAAGCTATTCCCTTTTGTCGTACTGTTTTGCCTTCATTACACAGCAGGCAGACGGAATCGACTAATTTTGGAACTCTTTCAAGGTGGATTTTTTGCTTTAAAAGTTGTTGTGGGGTCGAAGCTGTGGTCTGGTTTATCTGGGGATCTAGGACTTGGAAGAAGCTTCAAGGTGTCAGCCAAAAGAGGCCGCTTACAATGAGTGGCTTCTATATTTTTAGCTCCAGACATACAACGAAGATCGAATACTAAAATGCGCTCTTATCATAGTCAAACCTAGGTGGTGCCGGAACTTTGATGTCGCTTGAGTTGATTCAGTAGACACATGGTCATGCCAGTTTAACCTCAGTGTAAACAACTTCGGACACAGTTATCGCAGACTATTCTGATGGTCCCTTAGATTTCTTTATCACTGTTTTCGCCAACACTAACGCAACTGACGTGTCACCGATTCAACAGAGGACGATCGCGAGCCTAATAGGTTTTCAGTTGGATCCAGGCTTATGTGTGTACATGTGCGATCTCCGGCCGTCTATAGTCGGCCCCAAAGGAACCCACTCATCAACTGAGCACAATAGCCACCACCACGTGCACCAACGCGGCTACTATTCAACTAGATGGACCGACCGGGAGAGGCAAATCAGGTCGAACCCAAGTCCCTCTGGTACTTACCTCCGAGTTTTTCCAATTGTTTCCTTCTTGTAAACAGATCTTTTACCATAATGAGTGTAGAACGCTTTTCGGGACGTCGGACGTGTTCGGTGGTCGAGTCCGATGTTTTTTCCATCCACGGTACTTTCCACCGGTTTCGTTCCTCGGCATCACCATCATTTTCTGGAAATATTTTGCTTCTGTTGATACTATTCAACAATTCATTCGGACTTTGCAGCACCGAAATCTTGGATTACGGTACGCTCCTTGCCTAGAATCGTTGTTTCGTGCATACGAGTTCCTAGTTTTCACACCGTTTGGTGTTGAATGTTGAGCGGTTTCGGTTTGATCACAAAGCGCTCACTTTACACCACTTTAATGATGTTCTTGCTAGCTTGCTTTTACTTTAGACCGCTATAAATGCGAAAGTTCGTTCTGTCATCAGAAAATCTACGATTTACATGTTACTTTCTTTTATCAAACTTTTACACCTTTTCGTGTGCATCTGGCTCAGGCAAGCGTCTGCATATCAGGCATTGCGTTTCGTGGGTTTCTGTTAGTTATGGTGTTAATTGACCTACAAACCGTTACGCTAGGTTTTTCGTCTACTTTGATGCCCTACACAAGATTTATTAGTGCTTAACTCTTTACTGCCACTTGTTTCACTGTTTTCAACCAATTCAGCTGGTCTCTCGTGGAGAAGGAACTGGACGAACTGAAGAAGGAGGCAAGATATTTGAAGGAAACTTATCTCATCACCGAGATATCTGCCCGGTAATCGGGATTGTTGTTGTTTGTCTTTCATATTCATCAGTTCTGCGGCGCTTCTCATTATGTGTCGTTTCCACATTCTGCCAGTTTTTTATTGAAAATAAAGACGTTTTTCATAAAGTGTCATTTTTACGCAAGTGAAGTGACTGCAGGTATTCGCGTAAAGGCCACTTGAATGATTAAATTTTACTGCTGTTTTCGCTCGATTAGTCTTGACGAGAGCTGTGGCGCCTTACTGCTTTAGCCTGGATGTCTCGCTTTAAGGAGTCCAAATATACAAGGTAGTTTTTTCACAAAGGAAACTATTCACAAGGTTGCTGAAAACTCTTCGACAGCCCACGTCACAATCTATGTAGCTTTCTTGTAAACTTGCGACCAAACCGGGGTTTCCAGTTAGAATCTGTGTGCGACCTGATTGAAGCATATTTTTAGGAGGCGATATTCTTTTTGATGGAAATCGAACCCCGGAAACCATTTGGTGCCGATCCCACGGATTGTACGTCCAGTACTTGTCTAAACAGTTTGGAAGCGGCTTAATCTGGAAATGGGTGATATATGTTAGCCCAACACGGGGCATGTAGTAAAGTGAGACGCGGCATTTGGGATCAGGTCCCAATTACCACAAAATCGGCCAGATTAGGTGATCATGCCAGCTCTGGAGCTGATTCCACCCGCCTTCTCCCTTCCAATTTTTTGGCACAGAAAGTTGTTGAGGCCCTCTTATCCATCTTGCTTGGTGTGTTCGCAATCGTCTGACGATGACATAACCCTCTTCTCTAACACTATCCAGACAGATTACATTTGTCCTGGTTCACACACAGATTTTTTTTGTCCCCTATTTCTACTCTACTGTAATTGGGTCACTATTGTTTCTAGCCCTATTTATGTTTGAAGAGGAATCACTCAAAACATGCATTCACCTCATGTTTATTCTCCCAAACTCAATGTGGTACTTTCAGCGGTCATTCAAGACGTAGGGTTAGCATCAAAATGAAGCTGTTCGATGCAGAAAAATGAAAATTAGAATTTCCAGCGTCGAATTAGACATCAGAGCCTTCCACTGTAAACAGTTTGCTTTGGTACAGGAAGTAATCTAATAGTTGCACGTCGCCGAATCGCAGTAAACTAAGGAAAGCGCTCTGTTTGAATTTGAGTTATGTACAAGGACGAGGGAATAGTTTACCTCTTCATTGCATAAACAGCAGATGAAGTGTAATCTGGGCGTTTTAAATACTGAAGTGAATTGTTGTTATGTAGTATCTTGTGCAATAAGTGTTTATTTAAGGACTTGAGATTAGAAACAAACTACCAGTACCCATGTGAACTACTCTAATAAAATCTTCCTATCTTTCATACAAGAGGGTGTATCCGGAGACGCTAAGTGTATGATAACAGTTTGTCTAATTGACGAGACCATTGACCGCTTCCGAATTATGGAGTTTGAACCGGCCAGCTGAAGGCCCGCAATCCAACTGAAAAATAGTAGAAGCATCGTGGCCTAATGACTCTATGCTGTCAACTGCATCTCATGCTTTTGAGAAGCCATTGCAAACATACTTCAGGGAGACTGAAGTTCATATCATTTCGGGTCGCACCAAAATTATGCCCAGACTTGGTATCCGAATCATGAGAATAAAGTTCGACTCATTTTTCTGGAAACCATAGGGGTTATCATTCTAACACGATAGCCCAAGAATACCGCACCGTACTGACTGGTCAGGCCGTATGGTGATGATGCTCCCTTCATAAATTATACACAGGTAAGCCAAAAGTTCACTTAACTTTGTTTATGTGCTGCTACCTATAAGGCGAATGTGAACCGCAAACTGCCCATTACCAGTTTCGCCCTTCTTGGGATTCGTTAGGTAGACCTAGTCCAGGAGGCTTCATCAACCATATTTCCTGCTTGGACACCAAATAGCACGTAGATTGCAGTAAGCACTCATTTACAACGAATGATTTAGCTGACGTTCGCCTGAATGTGCCGCACAGAATTTGCCTTACGTGTCAGCTGAGCCTAGTTCCCGAGGCATATTTTGTGCAACACATTTAGGTGAATAATATTGTAAACCAGAGACTAAGTCGAGTCCGTTGTCCGCATCAAAGTTACTCTGTGAATGCTTCTTCGCACACGGGATCATTTATTTCCTTTTCAAATTCAAAGTGTGTGTTGGAGAAGGGACGAGCTGTTTACGAATAACAAAGTGGCTTGAGTAGAAGCTCTTGAGCTGTATGTGGGGATATGGAAACATTGCTTGCATACTCTGTCTAAAGTAGTGTTGATTAAAAGCCACTGAAAATGCTAACACATTTGCGCTTGAACTGTAGTGATGCCGGTTAGCCATCAATGTTGATAAGAAAAAGGAATGAAATGACATCCATACTTAAATCGATTTGCCAATACCTTGTTTGCCTATCTAGCAGTTTCTTTCCTGTTACCTTGGTGCCGTCACCAATCGTAGCACAAACAAAGCCAAACTGGTCCATAATATGAGGTGGGATATTCCTGACGCAGAAGCAGCGTGCGCCTGCAATGTGCCTGTAGCCTAAGGGACTATTGACTGGGTGAACAGAGACATTGTACTCACCTCTCGGCTGTCAGCAAATTCCAGACACCTTACCGTCGGAGTTCTAGAAGGAACTTGGCGGCAAAAAAGGTAATGAACTGTTTTTGTGCTGCAGGCTGTAGTCCTGTGGATGATGGTGTAGTCCAGTGTGAACATCGGGTGCAACAACTGTCTTTGGTCTTCCCGAGACCAACACAGCCACAAAAGCTAAATAGTCAGTGGCCGGCTAGAAGCAACTGCTTGTGAAATTAGTGATATGGAGCCAGTGGTAGCCTTCGTGCAAAAGCTGGCAAACTTATGTCGGCGAAACAGTGACAATCATAAGCAGAGAAAGCGATGGCAATGGTGGGACATGAAGGGGAAATATTCGGAGCGCTTCTTTAACAGACAAGACAACCTTAACCATCCGCATAAATATCCGACTCTTCGTTATTCTCTATAACGTATTGTTGAGCTGGTTAGACCCAAATTTGGTGAGGTACCTAGATATCATCTCTCGGTAGGCAGGTGGGTGCATCGGCCATAGGCAAGACAGCAAAAAGATGAATGAAGTCGTGTGACATCGGTTTGCAGGCAGTAGGCCGCGTTATTTGGAGTCAGACTGTTACTAACCAGTCGAGTGGCACCAGGGCTATCCGCGCACTGCGAAATGTCGATCCAGTGAAGAAACTGACACTGACAAACTGGAGAAAACTGCTGACACTCATTTTGGGGTTCAGGATTTCGACATTCCTATTGTACTTGACTTCTTTCAGAACTTTGAACATAAGTACAGGAAAGTAACCAGTAACAGCAAGCACGCAATACGTCGTCCTCGCACCGCGAGTGGGCTGCGCGTTGAAAGCAAGTAAGCCGTAGTCGTTACACGATTACTGGATGGAGCCAAAGCACCCACTAATCAAAGTGCGCTTTTAGGTGTAACAGACTTTCGGTACCTGGCTGCTACGCCACGTGAAGATTGGGATAGTTCGAAGTTTTTCTAGTCTAGTGAATGCAGCAGACAAAATATGCGATAAATGAGGTCAGAAGACCACGTTGACCCTCTATGGAAGACTTTCAGTGACCTAATCTTTTCAAAAAGAACCTGTATGTATCCTATCCTGTTTTTGTTTCACCACAGAAAAATCGACATATCGCACACTGATGGTGCCCGTCCTAGGCCAATTAGTAGTGACATTAATTCCATCACATAAGAGTGCAAGTTGATTTCATTAGGCCACGATGGAACTTAATTTCTGGGATTTCCAAGTTCCAACGAAGGATGTTTAGGCTAATCCACAAAAGCTTCGTAGCAGAGGACCTTGGGGCATTGAGGAATTCGGCCTAGCCTCTCAGTTTTAACTGCATATGTTCGTCCTCAAAATGATTATAGGGGCCGTTTTTAGTAAAGCTGGCTAGAAAGCTCTCAAGAAGTATTCAGGTTGCCAAGATGTTGAGTCTGAACCGCATAAGGAGTTATGTACTTGGGTGTATTCTCTGTGACCATATAGCTATTTAATTTCTATCAATCATATGCTAAGTCAACTGAAAACCACCCCAGTCCAGCCTAGTTATGGATATTTCCACAACGCACCATGGGATGGTACCATCTGAAGCTAGTTCACCAGTTAGGCAGGTTGCGTCTGTTACAGATGTGTTAAGTTGGCCAGTCCCTCTTCTGCTCGTATTTGCAATCTACACACCCGCCATTTTCACAAAACAAATGGACAGTCATTCCAAAAACATACAACGATGTTAAACGGAAAACTGGCTTGTAAATGGCTGCATGCGTAGGATGCTGGTACATTGCCGAGTTTTTCCATCTTTTCTGCACTGCATCTAGAATAAACCAGCCCCTGCAACCACCACTATCCAACAAAATGGAGAGCTGGTAACAGATCGTTTGTATGAGAAGAAACGGTGAGTGAAATACTTTAGGTAGCTGCTAAACCGATTTCGGGGAGCTGCTGCTTTAACTGCTAGCAACCTAAGAAACCAAATATAATTTCGTAATCGATTGTCTTAAAAATTAAACATCCACAGATGGTAACAACCACCTCCATAATACTTCTCTCTCCTCACGCTTTTCTGTTCCTAATGGGAGGGAGATCTGCCCAAAACCTTGAAAACGGTATGTGAAGATTATCGGAAAATCAAGTTTGTTGATTAGGTGGGTGGTGATCTGCTCGCCAAGCATGGCAATCAACTTGCAAACGTCTTCAATTGGGTCACCCACTCAACCGCGTACTAATGATTCCCCCAAAATTGCTTACGAAAAGTTCGCAAGTGAATTGCCAGACTTGGCGAACAGATAAACAGCCGTCTGATCTACAACCAATTAAAGCACTCGAGATGGCTCATGGGCTCCAGTTGGCCCTATGGTCAAGGCGATAACATACTGACCGGAAGGTCCGTAGTTCTCGACTGCCCCTGCCTAGGCTCGGGCTTCATGGCAATATCATGGCCCTCGTGCTCCCTTTGTGTGGCGTAGCAGCTAGGCTCCGAAAGGATGCAGCAGCTGGACGTCAGGACATCCGAGCTACCAACTTTAGGTTTTAGGTGTGCAGCTAGCGTGACTGTTCCACTTATATGCAACCTACTCACGTTTCGCATTTCCAGTTTTATGAGTTTAAGCATGCCCGACTGCTAACTATGACGACTTCGGAGGTGACTCATATCAAAAAAGCACTTAAAATCGGTGACTAACGGCCTAGGCAGATGAACATCTGTACAAACACTTGCTGGTGCTTTCTGATTCTTTGTAACTAGCTTTATGCAAATGCGCATTGAGATGCCCTCTACACATCACCGACGTCTTACAGCACACAAGAACTTCTATTCCGCATGTTTCTATAAATCACCGGTTTTCTGATTATCCTATTCGTAGGTCTTATTAGGAATCCCCAGAGCAGTGTGAAGTTCGTCTACATAAAGCTAGGTTGCAGTCACTGTAAGGGTCAATGACCGGATATCCTTAGAATTAGTGTTGCTCATCTCCCAGCTGGTTTCGGAAGAATATTGAACAACCAGTGGTGGTTCAATTCCTAGTCTGGGACTTTAGGATCTCATTCACATTTCATCAGCGACTATCTCCATCCGGTTGCTGTTATTTGTTAAATACCTAAGCATAGGTCCCTATATTGCCAAATGTTACCGGTTTGCGTTCTCTGAAACTTTTTAATATTTCGAAAAACCTATTGCAGTGTGTGCTACTATTGTGTGATTCCCTACCGAAGTGCAGTACTCTTCGTAACATAGTAAAGTAGAATTTATGGTGTTCCTAGCTGACAATTAATCAATATTTGTACAAAATAACGAAGAACAAATGCTACCAGTTGAGACGTCCAGCTGCTAGAATGTTTAGTTTTGTCACTCCTAGTAACATCCAGGCTGCATCAAGTTATCACGGTTACATAGCACTGCGCTGATTACTGCGTTGGTTTCAAGGATTTCATGAAACATCCACTAGTTCAATTTACTATTGTAACTCCAGGCCTGGATAACCGACCCCAATGTGTTGAGTGCAGCAATACCCCTGTGGCCGCTACAAAAATGCATTTGGACCCGGGACCAGCTGCTAGTCGATCATAAACGAATATCTGTGGCCTATTTTCACATATTTAACTGGAAAACAAATTGCAAGTGCTGTATCTGTAATTCCCTTGCGCGTACAATTCACTGCTGGCATGCTAGACCATGATGGGGGTATGCCCTTCTTCATTATGTTCCTGGTAATCGTCGCAATTCTGAGGAGGCGCAAATATAGATTTAAGAAAGAAAAAGGCTTTTTCAGTACTTCATATTGCACTCTTTGTGTGAGCTTGCCCCTCCTGGTGCACCTTTATCAGGTTACATCAGACTACACGAAGCATGCCTTTTTCCAGCAACAGCCAACAATTTTCCATCCTTCAAGCTCAAAGATGTTCTCCTGCGCGACCAGATACCACCTGAGAAAACACTGACAGATATCTAAGCTGTCAAGATCAACGTTTTACTGGTGATGTGATTGTCTGGATCACACATGCCGGACGAAAACGTATCTTCATGTGACTCACCGGACTCACGTCACATTTACTGATCTTAACCAAAAATGATCGCTTTAACCGATCTGGCGCTTACGGTAGTGATCGGCTCTGTTCTTTCCGTAGATATCTGAACCAGTGAAACAGATGTCAGAGGTAACTTTCGCCCAAATTTTCCTGTTATTGTTCTGTTTTAGACAGCCAAACAAAGCGACGGTCCCAAACATTTTCCAATTGATTGAAAGCGACTGTCCTTAATGTCGATCTGAACCAGTGAAACAGATGTCAGAGGTAACTTTCGCCCAAATTTTCCTGTTATTGTTCTGTTTTAGACAGCCAAACAAAGCGACGGTCCCAAACATTTTCCAATTGATTGAAAGCGACTGTCTCTTAACGTCGAAACTTCTGGAAAGTTACCTTGAACGTGGTGAAAGGCTCGCAGAATAGAGGATATCCAGTGATTTTATTGATGACTGCATGAAATATAATCATTATTCATCATTCCACACCAACGTTTTAAACTGTCGTGGTATGCGCGTAACCTCACGGGCACTTAGAAGGTAGGCATCAAACGAATCTAAAACACTGCAGTCATTTATATTTATCATCAAACAGCTGGCCCGGGGACGGACCATTCTTGAACAATAGTAATAATAATATTATTAATAATGTTAATAGGTTAGTGGTAATAGATTAGGAAAACAACGCTATTTATAGAGTATACTGTGTGTGATTAGTCTACTGAAACTCTTCACGGCATCGGGCAAAACCTTCGAAACTAGCCTACCGTGGTTGAGAGGCCTTTCACACCATGGTCTAAGTGCTACATTATGTAGATTCGATACTTATTTAAAAGGTCTCTTCATCTTTCATGTGTCTTCGGTTCGTTTGGTCTCCCCCTATCAGCAACCGGAATACCATAACAACGGACCGAGATAAGATAACGCTTCTAAACTCACAGTGGGCAAATTTACTAGTTTGGAGAACTGAACATTCGTGTGAAGGAGAATCGCCGTGGATGGACTAACTTTACAGCCGGAGCTTCCTTGCATGTTAAAAATGGTACTTGCCAATACCTTTCGTACAATCTCGCGATTTGTTCGAGAGTCTCACAATGTTTTTACACACTCAAGTGCGTTATAAGAATTACGAATACTAATATAATTATCCTAGCCTAGATGACTCCGTGAGCTTGAAATATAATAACACCAAAACTAACTCTTAGTTTTCCCAGGCAGTTTTTTGTCTAGACTTCCAGAGCTTCAAAATGGCCATCCGCAACATTATTGGACGTATCTTCTCCCCGTTGTGTCCGGTAGATTACATTCGTCGCGAGGTTCGTGTTTGTCGAGCCTGACATTAATATGGGATTAGCTCAAACTCTCCCGAGTTCAAATCGAGATGTGTTTGACCCGCACAAATGGTGGTTGCCTCTCAGTAGATCTGTGTAGATAGCAAATAGGACTAGAGATGAAGTAAAGCTGTAGATGCACTTTAACTGCAGGGGTCAGAATTCGGTGGCACATGAAGGCAAATACAGGTTAATCACATTGCCGATGAGCCGCTCGTGGTCGAACGGTCAAGTGCTCAAACTACTAGCCGGGGGATCGCGGGTTCGAGACTCTCTGGAGTTTCATGAGTTGCGCACTGCTTATGATTCCCAATAAGGATGAAACAGCTGTACAGTGTTTCTCCGCTTTGCAGCATAGATCGGCTTCACTTACAGAATGAAATCTCCACATACAAAAACAAATCTCCCCACACTACCTGCAGTTCTCTGCAGCATTATGTGTAGTGCGACATGTCTAGAAAATGAACCCCGAAGTGTTTAATCGTCTTGGCGAGTCCGTAAAATATCCGAAAAGCCAAATGTTTCGCTCATTCCGGGCTGCATTGCTGACTGGCTATTTGAATGAGTGGTGTTCAGTACCTTGAACATTTGTTTCTTTGTTTCTTGCACTGTAACTGTGACTAACAAGTTAATATTTATAGGTTTTGTAGAAGTTATCCTAACTAATTAGACTCTCCATTTGCCTTTCTATGACATCCATGAGTATATCTGCGAAGACACATCCAAGTGAATTTCCTTTGTGTTCAGGATATTGACCTCGCAAGCTGCAATTAAATTGCTTTGCGCAAAACAGCTGTAGACGTTTCAGTTTTGTTCCCGGCGTTTTCGTCGTTGACGTGTAAAAAAAACCAGGTTTCACGTGAGGACATATTTGTGAACCTCAGTTGCTGCTCAAAATTGCAAGGTCCATTTCGCGTACCGATGGTGCCAGTTCGAAGCCATCCCACAAGTTGAGGGTTATGGACCAATACGAAGTAATTTCACCATTTACCACAACCGTCTGGCTAACCGGGACTGAGGGTAAGTTATCGCCGATAGGACTGGCCCGAAAGGAGCTCCTGATTTCGTATGGTTATGGCTGCACACATCTCTGGTAACTGTGTACACTTCGATTTCAATGTGTTGGCGGATTTTTCTCTAGCAAATCTACGTTCTTTTAGAGGGTGTGTTTGGATTTCCTGTTTTTTCCAGGCGCATTCGAATCGGTTTGCTGGTTTCTTCTCATTGACACGCTTGCCCACCAAGAAATACTTTGAAATTTTGTGAACAATATACGTTATTTGTATACTCAAACTTCCGGATGTGTGGGATATACGGTGAGCTCTCTAAAGGTTCCCCTACACAATGAGTTGTGCGTCACGGATACCCACTCTCTCCATGCTTATTTAATTTCGTGAAGACTAAACCATGAGACGAACTCGGCAATGTCCTAAAAACCCTGGCGTTCAAATAGAGTGTGATGGTGATGATGATGATGTTGATAATAATAATAACGATGATGACGTATCTCCTGAGATGAGTTTCTCTTGAGCATAACTGGACTGTTTCCCTTGCCGTACCTTGTGAATTCAAATGACGACCCTGAATGTCATTTCTCATGTCTACAAGGATGACGACTAACCACCGACCTGGTTGTAATATGACAAGATGTTCCTTTTTGTTCACCTCCGGCAATCTTATAAATGGTGGCCTGTCAATAAGCGGTGTACCACAGTATTAGGATTTACTTTCACAAGGAATTTCAAGCCGATATCTGGTCTTGCCACGTAGCTAATTTCGTCACTAAAAACAAACTATCGACCTTTAGTTCCTGACAAGTAGAACACCCAAACTACTGTCTTTTTGGCATACCAGATGCACAATGTAATCGATTCTCTTGAGCCTGGCTATTTTGTCATTTAATGAGATAATGAGACAAAAGACAGATTAGCCGAGGATGGAAATTTCTTCAATGAATCGTTTGGTATGCCGAACGGTGAGGCACCTGAGCATTATGATTTGATGCACACACAATCCATCACCAACCCTGTTACATGCTGTCGGTGAGCACCTCAGTGTTCCAGTCTATAAGTAGCCCAACCTGCATTCGATAGGTGTGATACTCCTAGACTCAACCAATGATTCACCAAACTCTGACAGCAACTAGAACCGATCCAGCACAGCTTATCAAAGATATTATTAAAGTGTGGTATGCGAAGGCCCACTATTTCTGTGCATTCGGAATTACGTGCTTCTATATGGACACCGGAATAAGCGACAAATGCACCGCAATTGCAGTCGATTGACCGGGAATTTTTTTCGAAGTGTCCTGACGACTTTTCGTCTAAGTCAGATACCAAAAAGCCCAGAGTGTTACCGAAAACTATGTGCGGTTAACTGAAGTCGAAACTTCCGAGGCTGGCGAATAACCATATGATGTACAGGATGAGTTCTCCAATTTGCATTTCATCGTATGATCAATGGCTTGAGTTCCACGGCGTTTGATATATACGGACATGAGGAAGTCCCCTTAGGTGGCGAGGCTTCATATGAAACCTAGGTCACATATTGCGGAATAACAAGTGGGAGAGATGTTCAACGACGACGGATTCAGTTAGGGTTCAGTTCTAGAGTCCACCTGGACAGTGAGCGACTGCAATAATATTCCCAGTCCGGTTGTTGAGGTCAAATACTTTAGACAGCTGTCTGACGTGCACTTCCGCAAAAAAATAAAGAAGCCTCCAATACGGTGCACTGACAATTAAACCACATTCAACTCCGAATCCGGTTAGTTGGCACCCTTCGTTGAACCGGAACTGCTCTTAACTGCGCTGAGTTGCCGGAGAAAATTCACCGGCAATGGCGAACGAAAGGACTCTGCATTTCGCTTTTTTGTATACGTTAGGCTCAGATGAACCTAGGTGATCTTTAACAAACCAACCCTCTCCTCCAGCTCAAGAAAAAGAAAGCTTTTCTTGAAGTTTCAGATTAACTTGGTGTTAACGGGAGACTCAGCCGACTATCGGTCGAACTGCGCGTTTGTTATAGTCATCACTTGCTGCACAGCGGCCGCCCCACAGCTCAATCGGAACGATACCCAAGATGCCGAGGTAGTTTTTCAACCTCGTAGGCCGTGGTCACATGTTCTATCGCCATGCCAGCCCGTGGGTTCGGCTTGGCCAGGTTGGCTACGCAACCCACGGCAACGCACAAGCCAACTGCCGCGTTCGCGAGCGAACAGACAGCCAGTCGGCTACGTGCCAATGACGACGACCGTTATATCACGCTACATGCTACGACGGGCTGGACTTTCGCCCACGCCACACAAGCGTCCAATGAGCTGTCGACAGTACCGATTTCCGATTGGCTGATGCGTTGCCGGAGTAATCAATGTTTCTATTGGTTGACTTTGATAGCGTCCATGCTTCTTGACTCAAGGCAACCCTGACGGGGATGTGCTGTGGTCGCCTCGCAGATGCCGGATGTGAACGAGACGTCCACGTACAATGACTACATAGTAGATGATTTCGGTCCCACATACTTTTATTACTGGATGCTATATAGCTTCCTGTTCTGTCTTTTCATTCACCATGTGTTAAGTCCTTTCGTATTCAGACGTCATAACAGAGCTTACAGAGAATTCACTCGAGCGAAACGGATGGAATGGGATTCCAGGTGAGTCTTGCTAAGATTGTCTTGGGATACTGCAATCCCAACAGCCCTCAGTGTTCTGATTATGATTGCTGTTAGACAGCAGGTTGGTTGGTACTCCAGACTTGTTCCGCCTTGCCAGTCGATGTTGGCACCACCGGTTTTTTGTGCCTTAGCCCATGTGACAATATTCGATAAAAATAACCGTTGGATAACTAATCAACATGGATCTCACGTTTATGGCTGCTTTGTGACGAGAAATAAAACGGGAATATTCTTGCACAACTGACAGTGATAATCGGAAAAGACGATTATACAAAGGTTATTTTGTGGCTACCAACACAGTGACATCTGGCACTGCTCAAAGGGTACCTGCTGTGCACAACCTCATAAGGAGTCGGACAGCTATGTCTTACTAGTCCTCGAGTCAGGCCGGCCCTTAACAGCAAAATAATGAATCGTCGGCTCCGAGAGGGGTCCCTTTAGAAAACCCTAACAATCGCTGTCCCATGGTTAAGACCTATAAGTCATGGGCTAGAAGACGAGTCACCGGACGAATACGGGGCGTGAACCAACGAGCCAGCCATGGACCCCCAAAACCCACATTGGTTCCACTTAATGATGGCGAGGTTCGATTCCTAGCTTCTGGTTCTTTTTGGCGATGTAAGTGGACTCCGGTTACAGCCTTGTCTGTTGTTGCTTTTCATTATGCTTTTCAGGTCCAATCAAAATATGCATGCATTGTTCACCATAAGTTGCGTGGACTCCTGAACCAGACGAATGAATCGGGACTGACTCCCGCTTCTGCTTATTTGATATCCAGTGTTAACAACCCGTGAAGCGAGATATCTAAGGCTGTACTGGTAGCCGGTACTATTATTTGTCGTACAGCTAGCCCCGTCCAAGCAACGGATCTCCGACAGCAGATTCATTGCAACCACACTCCAGGTGGATGTATCATCCGCCCCCGGTATAACTGAATGACCGTGCAGAATAGGGAGTTTGTTTAGTACAAAGGGCTGAAAAGCGCAAGAAGCGGAGACAACTGCGAATATTCACAGGTTGTTCCGCTTGATTCTTCCGGAGGGTCCCAGGAGGCATCTTGTCAGTAAAACCAATTGTTTCTACATCCATTATAGGCGAACCTTTTGACGCCTAGGTGGACGGATTCGAACAACAATTTATTTGGCCAACAGATACTCTCCATCCGGTCTCCCCGCCTGTAATAGAAACGTGGGCTGTGAAAATAGAACCTCCTTCAGCCTTACTGAAATGCTGGTCCCGAAAACCCCCCATATGCTCTACTCAGGAAGAGTGGTGAATTCAGAATTCCTCACCCGATGCACGTTTGATTCAGTTGCGTCTACTTAACATTCCGCTTCCTGACAATGCATTGATGATGTTATCTCGATCGGTGATATGGCATTTGCAATAAAATTGCCTAACTCGATGAATATGTAGTCTTGGAATGTGTCCTCTATAATTTGAGAATCAATGGTTCTGAGGAGTTCCCTATATCTCGGTAACTGTGTTAGCTCTGATGAAGGTGTACCTGATGAATTCAGTTCACGAAACTTCGGGGTCCGAATCACTGCCAATTTGTGTCGAAAAGGCATAACACTGGGTCTTGGAGTGCATGTGTCACCAAGTTGCTGTTGAGACGGATTATATGGGTAGAAGACCTGAATCATCTTCGGATTTTCGATACGTCGTTGCCTGTATCAGATGGCGCTGTCAAATTCATGCAGCTGGCAACTCAATCACTGAAAACTTCCCGCACCATCAACCATAATGCCCCGGGCATGTGCTGCGAAAGCTTAATCACCCTTCACCTAGACAGACGTTGTTCTCCATACCTGCTTCAGATTGACGCAAACTTTCGGGTGACTAACAACTGATTTGACAGACTGTATGGAAGAGATTACGAGCTGTTTGGGTATCGATGGTGCTGTCCGTCTTCCAGGGTGGCATCGCCGTCTCACCCCCTGCGCTTTCCTGGATTCTTTGCATGATATGAAGTATTGCGGCGTGAAGGTCGACCTTAAGGGTTACATTGGTCTCGTGGACTACCTCATATCACACGGTGGGATCGTGCCGGAAAGCCTGGAAGAGAGCTGTTCGACGAAACTAAACTGTCGCCCGTCATAACATCGGCCGTAATATCCCTACTACGCCCCTCTATAGTAGTGCCAAGGCAGTAAGTTGTTTGCTCCAGGTGATGGGCATGTCCATAGTTATGGAAACAACGATCATGTCTTTACCCGAGGAAGTGCTGGTTAAAAACCGCACATTCCGATCTCCCAATGATTTAACTTAACCGCTAACAAAATATCATTATGATTAGAATACAGTTATCGTCCTCGTCATCACTGGTGACAGCAGCACCAGAGGTGGCCACTGGTTCTTCACCGCCCTACACCCATGTCAATTTATTTTGGTATAGCTTTATAATGGAAACAAGAAAGATGGAACATGGAGCGTAACATAGGGTTAGCCTACTACAAACAGCCGAGTACCCACACCTCCAGTGCTCAGGATAGAAATGGACGCATTTGGCAGTGATCTTTCACGTACCCCCCATTGTGGTTGAGAAACAGTACCAACAGTGTCCAAACGTTTCGTAATATTAATTTCGTTCCCTTCTGCCTTGTCATATCCTACCCACTAAATTTTTGCCACTCCAAATTCCACACGGAAAACAGCGCCCTTCTTGGCATGCCATGGTACGGTCACCTGAACCTGTAGTGCTAGGTACATTCTTTGAGTAAAGTACCTTCTGCGAAATCGCTGATTGCAACTAAGGGTCTGAGAAATTGGTGGTTGTTGACCCTGAAGATAACTCATATCCGTCCGAAATGATCAAGTCTTGCAGCCGTACAGGGGTACAGTTCCCGTTGTAATCTGGTACGCACCTCCTTTGAAACCTAGTGATATGCTTTTTTGATGCCACAAGTGAAAAACTGACAAACTCATTCTGGCCTCTGAGTTTCGTGTATTGCATTCGTTTGTCACAATACTTTCAAAGTTAGTGCTACTTCCAAGATATGTATGTTATTCCACAACATCACTTCTTGAATTCTTAAAAACATGTTCAAAACCTGCACGTCCCGCGGCATGAGTTTGCACTTTGTGGGCTCAAGTCGCATGTCAAAGGACTGGATTAACTTCATCAGCATTTCTAGTAATGCTTGTGGTTTCCTTTCAGAAGAGGGGAGGCGGCAGCAGTAGCTAGTTTTCGCTTCCCCGACCTAAAGCTGCAACCTTGACGTGGTGGTCGGGCTTGAGCGCTGCAGCGATCCCGCGGGCTACATTGGCTGGAACTTCGTTCCACAAGGTGCAACCACGCCAGGAAGGCCAAAGGGGAGCAGCGAGACCCCGTACTACGAGTAGTCGTGCTACGAGGCGGTCTGGGGGTAAAGTCGTACTGTCCTCTGCGACAGGAGTGTGAAGGCAGTAAGGTGTTTCCCCCAGGCGACCAGCATGTTCATATTTATGGAAGCAGCGATGCTGCCTTCCCCCGAGGAAGGACAGGTTAGAAAAGGTCGGCCCCAAAAACCGCACACTCCGATCGCCCAACGGTTGACCGTGACCGCCGACGCATTATCCAATACGGTCGAAATACTTTTAAAACCAAAGAGCCCGGTGCTGCTCAAAAGGCACCTGCTGTGCGCAGCCGCATCAGGAATGAGACAGTAATGCCTTATTCCCTGCGCCCTCGGGTTAGGCCGACAACCCCCTGCAGCCGAGCAGGTCAGACTATTGAGTCATCGGCTCCGGGCAGGGTCCCCAAAGAAAACCCTATATTCTCCCACTGCCTCGTGGGTCAGACTTTTGAGTCAGAGGCTAGGGTCAGGGTCCCCGAACAAAACCCTACGTCATCCCATTGCCTTGTGGGTCAGACTTTTGAGTCAAGGCTCAAGGTGGGGTACCTCAACCAAACCCCCTTCCTCGGCCTGGGCAACCGGGAAGTATCATTTGCCCACGCAGTTCAGCGTCTACCGATGTCCCTCCCCAACCCCTTCCCAATGCACAAGCAAACGTCGCTGGGCCATTTGACTGTCAGTCATCTGACCGAAGGGCCTTATGCTCCTCGCTGCCTACAAACATTAAACAAAATAACACCTTTCTAAATCCACGAGATCCTTCCTATATAGGAGCTTTTAACGTCCGTACTCTATGTCAAATTGGCAAACAGGCTATGCTTGC
>NW_008751714.1:1348871-1393761 GCF_000715545.1 Opisthorchis viverrini
ACGGTCAGCGAAACGATAAGTGAAAAAGATGGCCCATTAATTCACTCGCAAAAACGTCGACTGGAGAGATGGACCGAACACTTCGGAGAGCAGTTCAGCTGGCCTCCTGCAACACAGCCGGTGGAGATAATGCATACGGGCGAATGGAATGTAAAGCTTGATCGCCCTTCGGAAGACGAAATAAGGTAAGAAATAGCCGTACTGAAACGTGAAAAGGCACCAGGACCGGACGTTCTGTATCCAGCCCTCTTCAAAGAAGGCGGAAATTCCCTGGTGACCCACTTGACAAAGCTTATTGGTACTATGTGGGACGAAGAGGAAGTGCCTGCAGAATGGGGCATGTCGACAGTTATCCTTATCTTCAAAGAGGGTACATGGGCGCTATGCGAAAACCACCGTGGCGTCAACCTGTTAGCTGTGGCATCGAAGGTGCTCTCTGGCCTTATCCTTCGAAGGCTGACTGAACACAGGGAGAGGCAGATCCGTGAAAACCAAGCTGGGTTCCGTCGTGCAAGAGGTCGCATCGATCATATCTTCACCCTCCGACAGATTCTGGAACAGCGACACTGCTTCCAGCAACCAAAAATGGTTGTTTTTCTGGACCTGAAAGCTGCCTTTGACTCTGTGGACCGCCATGCACTATGGCAGTGTCTGTGGAGCAGAGGTGTCCCCCATAAATTCTTGATCCTCATTAAGGCGCTGTACGCCAACTCCCGCGGCCGTGTAAAGGTCTACGGGAAGCTTTCTCCTGAGTTCATCACATCAAGTGGTGTCCGACAGGGTTGTCCTCTTTCACCTTTTCTCTTCAACGTCGTCATTGATACGATCATGGAAGACTCACTACCAGTCTCTAATGCCAGCTCGCGCGTGCAATCCGCATCTGTCTCCCCCTCCCCCCAAATCATCGGTGAACGGAACTGCTGCAGCTACAACCAGTGTACGCGAGTACGCGGTTCTTACAGCTGACAATGATGATGATGAATTTTCACTTCCTATCCTGCTGTATCCAACATGTTAAGCGGTCCGGTTGATCGCACCACGCGACGACTGGTGTGGTGTGAGATGTAAGTGCAAATGTACAGTTCATGGTTGTGTGTGGGTTTGGACACTGCCAGAACACCGAGACCGATTAGGGTCCTTAACGAAAGCGTTCTGGCGAGATGGCTCAGTGGTTAGAGCGCATATTTACTGACCGGCCTCTGCCTCTTGACTTCCCCTGTATGCGCTTGGGCAACCCGGCAGTATGCCAGCTTCTGTGCTTCCTTTGAATGACATGGCAGCTAGGCGCCAAAAGGGTGTTACAGCTGAACGAGTATTATTATTTTTACCAAATCCTTTGGTCCGAAAGCCTAACCCCAAGATTGTGGTTGTTAGCTTAAAACCGCCAAAGCAGTTAACATTTCAAGGAACAAATTACCGCACACGTTTCACTGCCCGAGGACGATGAGACTGTGTCATATCTCTCCCCATTGACCAACCTGGTATTAGAAGCTGTGTGAGTATCAAATGTCCATTCCCCAGTGTAGCTAAATGGGTTGTGGAAACTGACAAACCATCACGCCGCTGTAAGGTCCAATCCACCCTCTGGAATGGAAACATCCCTTCTGGTTCCGAACATAACTTGGCCCGACGAATTATCAGATGTCAAATGAAAGTGGTCGTGCGCATTGACTGTGAGGACTGGTGAAGACAGAAAGCTAAATAAACGGAAGGGGCTTAAAAAGCGACGATTGCTTGCGGCGATTATTCCACTTGATGCGTGAGACCGGTAACCAGGAACCGCCCGTGAGCGAGACCATCAATGTCAGAATGGCACGACCATTTTGGATAAGGAAAAACGTCTCGACCCGTGGCCTGAATGCTTCAAACAACAGTTATCATGGTCACCACCTAGGTTCAAATAGCCTTTGACGAAAACCCTGTCGATCTGGATTATACAAACGACATCGTTTTCTGTCCGAAGAAGAGGACAAAGCGCAGCTCCTTTTGGCCAAAGTCCTTTGGTACGCACCATGATTCCACAAAGGGTAAAGGTATGCCCGTGGGCATACAGGCACTGAACATGTCACTTACAATCCATAGGGGCATCCGAAGTTGTGAAGCATTTTATGTCTCTTGAAAGTTGTATTAGTTCCAATAGTAGTGTGACAGATGAGGTCAATACAAGAAACTGCATGGCCTGTGTCTCGTTCGCTAATTTTAGATACCTATGGCGTCAAAGCGGTATATCCATGAATCTCAAGGGACGCGTGCATCAGGCCACGGTACGGGATGTTTTGTTGTATGACCTGTTCGAGAGGTGAAACTAAGAGGTCTTCAGATGTTCGACAATCGTTGTCTGAGGACCACAGCTCGTGTAGGTTTGTGTCGGAGACTCTGTAACGAGGCGATTGGAAAGTGAATTTTCGGTTGTGCAACATTGAAGAATCTTTTCAGCACCAAAAGCCGCGTTGTTCAGGCCGTATATTGCGTATATTGGATTGTTGTCTGCCGAAGAGGTTGCTGTTTTTCGTGCCTAATTCAGAGTAGTGGAAGCACAGAGGTGGCCAGCCCTCGATCTGGCAGAGCGGTATGAAAGAGATTACGAAACGTTTGGGTGCTGTCGATGCTATTTGCCTTCCGGTATGGGGACCGTTTGATCCCCACTACGCCTGGTTGGAGACGTTCCCAATCGATGTCAATGGCGTTCTTGTTGTTTCTTTCTATCCGGACTGCCTGAATATGTGTCGGGAGGTGTAGGTACCTCGAATGATTGCAGTAAAGCAGCACTAAGTCCTTTCCCTATCCACTTTTCTTCTTTTCTTCACAACAAGGCTTTCAAAATAAATGTCTGTACGGCAGCGGAGCATTAGTGTTGAACACTGATGTCATGATGATGATGAGGATAATGAAAAATACAGTTATAAGAACACATTTACGACCTAACAACAGTCTGATGCAACTCCAATCGCATATGCGATATTAGTAACCACGATTTATACGTGCATGTCATACCTCGCGCACTCGGGTTAGCTAGTCATATCAGACTATTGGGTACGCACCAGGAGTTGCGTAAACAGCAACCTTGTATCCATCATTGTTGGATGAGGCTGCCTTCCCTCATCATTCCCCCCTCCCAATTTCGTGACTGATGTGCTGCTTGAATTTCTTCTACCTGGGATCAAACCCGTAACTTGTGCTTGTAAACCACCCAGTCGATATGGTGGGTGAAATTGTTTGCCTGGACAGCTGTAGAAGTAACTGCCGACTGGCTGGTGACGAGATTACTTTCCACTTCCAAACTTCGGTACCCATAACCCCGGCGTGACGTCGGTTTGTCTGCGAAGTTCAGAGTATGCGATGCTGCAGTGCTGTATCCTGTTTTATGGATTATATGCGTGACCTCTACCCCCGGAGAATGTGCGAAAAATCCCGGTGTTCAGTTACCGGTGTCTCCTGTGAAATCTGACGGACCTGGCCAATCCAGCTGTCTGTGGTCAGCATTTCACTGGAATCTGTGTAGGCAGAGCATCTTCCATCCTCATACGCAACAGAGCACCCTCACCATTGATTCCACATGGCGTCGCCGATGATGCACCCGAAACTCGAGAGTTAGCAAAAGAAATCTGTGTTGGTCTGGACAGATTTGGTATCCGTTTTCACTCAGCGAGCTCGAAATGGCTTGGTGTTTAAGGGGCGAAACTTCTGCCCATAAGACTCATGGTTCGAACCTAACCTCGGCACTTTGACTTCTCCTCTGTAGGCTTGTGCAACTGGTAGTATCGGAGGCTTCATGCTCCCTTCGAGTTGCACCGTAGTGATGTGCCAAAAGGGGGCCATAACTTTGTTTTTTTTGTCCCAGATAAGCAGAACAGACATATTTTTTCGGAGGAAAGATTATGTGCAGCGGATCTATGTTAGGTTCTTTAATAGAATGCATTCATTTCGCACTTCTGCTTTATTCACATTCATAGGTTGTACTTGGGTGAAGGCCCAGAAATAGGTGCTGAATTGAGGTGATACTGAATGACTTCTGTCAGTATTCTCTTCTGTCCTTTACTGCTTCCATCTTTTAACGTGATTCATTTCAGGCTAGTTTCGTCCATTCACGCCACTGTCGTCAGCGGGTTGTGTGTTTCAACTTTGGTCAAGGATAGCAAGATTTGGATGGAACCTTTGAAGTGAGTTTCTCTGATTCTTTACCGAGGCTTTTTCCGCGTTACTTCAATCTGAGCTGTTATCAGTGTTTCAAGGGCTAGGGGCATCGACCAATTGTATAAGATCCAACACTACTGATTGTGCGAATCCGACGGTTACCCTTATAATAACGGTCTAAGTGTCCAAGGTTCCGAAGGTTTTTACAACTCAGTACTGAGGCAGGAGATAGATGGAGGAAGCCACATACTAGGCAGCTTGGCTAGGAAACAATAACATGCGCGCCACTGAGATCATTTGTGTTATGTCCTCCAGCCAAGCAGACTGGATCACGTACGCGAAATCCAGAAAGATGCGAAGACCCCGTGGCACTTAGTTTAGAAATAACCGCTTTATAGCGGTTATAGCTCTTAGCTTTATAGGCTGCCCCCCCCGTGGGCCTTCCGCCAACAGAAAGCAACGCCGTCTTTGCTAGATGGTGGGTGAGTATAAAAAAATTAGATTGTCCAGCTGTAACATCCTTTCGGTGCCTAACCACTATGTCATCCGAAGGAAGCATGAGGGCTGGTTTACTGCCAGGTCGCCCAACCCTAGACAGAGGAAGTCGGGAGGCAGAGGTCGGGTCCGAATCACGGACCTTCCGCTCTAACCACTGGGCCATCTCGCCCCATTTGAGTATACGCAATTCATTTTATCTAACCGGAACCGTTAGTGGCGCGCCTTTGAACGAGACGCTTCCCTCGTTTTGTCTAATATTTTCCCGTACACCCTTCCATATTTATCGCTTGGATTTACTTTTTGTGTGTGGCCATGTTCTTCAAAAATAAACAATAATAGTATTACTCGCATAACGAACGTAAACCAGGAAACCCAGGTTGTAAGCGATTCGCAACTCGCGCCTCATAAGGTCAGTTCCAATGGTGTTTGAATTTGCTAGCATCTTTAAACAGATGGAACCGATTGGCAAGCATGCCGGTGAGCATATTGGTAATTTCTTTTGCTACCTAACTATGAGCCAAAGCTGTCATCCCAATCGGTTCTCGGGGACACGCGGTCACCTCCTGCAATCAGAACAGACTTGCTTGCAAGTCGTTCGTTCGTTTATTTTGTATCAATTGGTTTTCCCCTTTTTGATGCACAATAAAAGGATGGAACAATTCATCTACGTTGAGTCGCATAATTTCCGTAAAATTTCAGCTACCCGTCTACCAGTGGACTCACGGCACTTTCTATTTCGGTTGGCTATTTTCTCTGTGGTGAGTTGGACTACTGGAGCTTTTTTTATGAAAATAGGTTGAGATACTGTGAAGTTAATTTTTATCCTCGTTATAACGCTATCCTCCTTCGAACAAAGCTATGGTAGGTGATGGGCTCAACGATTCACACGTTGGTGATGCCGCGTGTCAAATTTTTGAAAACTATATTCTATCGAGAACTGGGGAGCCATTTTCATTTACTTGTAAACAGGAAAGGAGTTGTTTCAGCCGAATATCCATTATGTTATAGACATGTACAATAAATCTATAAAACGTTGCACAACAATTTGGCTACGGTCTGCTGCCATCGACTTACGGAATCTATAGACTTCACACCACTGTTTTTTTTTACAACTTTCTTCATCAACTAACTGCGAAGCTTGGTTTTAAGTAGCCGTTGGCCTGCTTAGTCAAGAAGCTTTACCTACGTGGTCATCGATATTTTCACAGAACGTGTAACTTAACGATCCCTGGGCTTGGAATTTGACATATTGTGGTAATGATGTCGTCACATGAATGACCGTTTGGTGAACGTTTTCTTGTTATCTTCTACAGAAACGTGTGTAGACCACTGTGGAAATTAGGGGAATGTCGATTGGCTGTTTACTTGCTGGAACAGTCTGACTACTGATCCTCACATCTATATCAACGTGGTGTTCTCGGGGACAGTAAAGCGTTTATTACGTGTATTTTCCACTAGGTCCCATACAGCTATTCAATCCAGCCATTCTTTCTGTTATCTTGGCGAATCACTCGCGGAGGTAGTGGTTGTCTGCTGTCTACACTTCATACGTCGTTGACCCCAAGACTCATGTCAATCGTTTAATGAATGTTATTCAGGGTTGTCAGCTAGGAAAGTTTGGATCAGTATTGTGTATTCTAAAGCTAAGTGTGAGTCTTCGTACTGCATTATTTACTGGCTGGCTATCCGTGTCGGTGTGACGATTGTTTCATGATTTTCTGAAACTGGCAATTCCGTTATATCCGTCTCATTTTGCTCAGTCATTACTTATTGAAGGTCAAAGTCCGGATGTGAAATTCCATCGGTATTGATATTGTATTCGTGACCCATCAATTAGTCTAAGGAAATTTGCTGCCTTTCTCTCATTGTCGCCATCTAACTAAATCGACTATTTTACGGCAGCTGAGTACCACTTGTTGATCTCGCTGCCAGCGATGATTGTCTCTGAAATGGGTCAACTCGACGAACCTTCCGGAGGGACATCATATGCAATATTTATGCAGTTTTGTACCGCAACTTAAACACGCCATCAGAATTGTCGTTCGGATACTCAGTAAGTTGAGTTAGTAGGACTTTGAAGCACTGACTTCCCAAAATGAAATTGAAGAATGTGAAAATGTCACGTGGAAATGCACGTGTCATTTGATTACCTGAAGTATCTCACCTGGTTGTCATCAGTCTGTCATCTGCTTCTACTGTAACACCTGCCAGGGAATAAGAAATTTTCTATCTAAAAAATGGCCCTTGGTGTGAACACCCAGGATTCAGAGGCTCAGTTGAGTGCACCATTTAAGATTGACTTCACTGCAGAATATATTCCTGCATTATCTCCATATGGAGCTAGCCACGGAAAAAGGGCTGCTGTGCAGAGACTTTGGTCAAGTCGAGAGTGACATTTCGGAACTTCACTTCGACAACGCCTTTAAACTGAATGACGGTGAAAAAACTGAGCAAAATGATGTACAGTATAGCGCTTCGTGAACACCGTAAAGAGTGCTGAATCACTTGACCAACATTCACAACTCAGGTTGTTTTGTAAGGGCTTGCACTTCACAACTTAAAAAGCTTGTAGCAAACAGGATTTTAGTGCACTCAACTAATTAACGCACAGTTGTATATGGAGCATTAACGAATACCAAAAACTGCTGGACATGTTATTAGTTAGTAGGACGGCTCCACAGCTTGTGACTGGAAACTTCCAAAATCAATCTGTGGTGGTACAGCTCCCTGTCTGATTAAGGAGCACGTCAACCAAACCTTATCGCCACCCTCTGGGGCGCGGCTATTTTCTACAATTGAGCCCTCCTTGTGGGCTTTCGCCACACTCTCTATCATTCCTCAGACTGCTAATTATCCGGCGTTTGAGCAATCTGTATGCACCATCGCCGCCATTAACGGCTGATACGGATTGTCTGGCGTCAATAAAATCTGATCTCGGCAAAATTCAGTGTTCGTTTGGTCAAGTAAGATGGCTTTGACAGACATGCGTGAAAGCTGAGAACATAGCTCCTTTGACTCTCACTCATCCTCAAACCATTCTTCACCGTCAGTGTGACTAAGAACTTACAGTTGATTTCCAGCCATATCAGCCGCATATTGTTCAGCTTCCGAACTTCATGAATGAAGCTTCCCGTAAGGAACTGGTGGCCACATGGAACCAGAGTCCATGACTTACTTGCTATTGGTGCCTCCCAGTTAGTTTGGCGTGAGCGCCTACTTTAGGAGTTCGTACTGGGTAGGAACATGCCATGCCCAGTGCACAACGGTACGGCGACTCCGAATCTATCAACAAAATTTAATTTTTCCGGGTTACGTAGTCCAACTTGGGCGTTCTATCACCCGCTTGAATGACTACATCCATCTGTCGTGCTGACCGAAGCAATCGTGATAGATCTCGATAAAACCCATCTTTCTTAGATTCAGAATCGGAATCTTTTGGTTCGTATGCTAGCGTGACGAATAAACACCGTTTACCGATTGGAACTGCATTTGTCTCAATTGAATCGGAAAACCATGCAGTTCAGTCCTGGGGCTGAGTGCAACTCCCATGCCATAGATGCCATAAGCTACTGTATCAGGATCGCCGGATACTCAAGGAGTGAAATATGGATGGTGTGAACTCGTCCTAAGCGGTTTGAGTTGCTTGACTTAAATGAGATCTTGTGCGCATGTTTCGCGCATAATACATACATCGAGAGAAACGAAAACCTTCGCAGAAAAACTGCCTCTTGATGGCAGTGAATAAGACTGCTCCAGTAGAGCAGCTCTCTCAAGAGTATTTCATGGGTGCGTACGACGGCGGACACCTGAAACCACTGTCGAGACAGCCTCTGAGTGGTTCACTCTCATTGTAGCAGATCACTGATTGCTGTTCATGGGCAGTGGCAATGCGGTGCGGTATCGCGTTTGGCAATCTTTATGACCTAAAGTGGATAAATTCTTGCGGAAACATTCGATGGTGGTGTTTTCACATTGGCATAATAATGTTTTCCAGCCTGGATGATGAAGTTCTTTTCTTGAAAGCATCCTTTTCCCTTCGCTTCGAGCGCAGTTTACTAAAGATAACAGATGCGAAACAAGGTAACTGAATTTACTGTTTTTCCCCTAAACATCACCTACACTTATCACCATCATACGCCTTAATCCGTCCGCGTTCACAAAAGGAACAAGTCACTGATCTACCCGAATTACATTTCAGAGGTAGCAGTCGTATTGTCTACACAACCAAGTCCAAATCGAATCGGTGTATTTGTCCATCTCGTTTCGGCATTGTTTCAGATATGGTTTCAATGCCGTTGTACTGGCGGGGGAAGGAGCTATTGATTTTCACATTGCATCATGCCGCCGCCGCGTTTGCTTTCCAGCAAGTCGTGGTATGTTTCAGTTTTTTCTGTGGTCACTTTCTTGTTAAGATTGCTTTACCGCAGTTTTACCAATTCATTTCCGTTCGTATACCCCTTTCAGTTCGTATTAAGTCGAATCAAAGCGAGGTGCTGATGATACTGAAGTTTCATCGTTCACAGCACAATTAGTGTAACACATGAGTAGCAAGATAAAATAAAGCATAGGAAAGTGAGAAAACCGTTGAGTTACTCAAGATATACCTTAAGATCGGAAATAAACGGGTTGCGGTCCCTAAGCATGTGCACCAGTTGGGGAACAGTGGACTTATGGCAAGCGATCGTTCCCGTGAAAATTGGCAGACCTAAATAGATCAGCATGCAAGTGTGGCATTCAGTACTATTCAGTAAAAATCTGAGCAAAATCAGAAAACACTACGAACCTTTTAATGGAGTGTTGGTTTTCCAACACAGAACTTCGAGTGACATGTGGGCTTCATGGTCCCGAATATCGAATGGAATAATTGGGTTTGGAAGTCTACCGTACTGTTTTCACCGAAGTATGAAAAAGCGCACAACAACCCTCATCTGTCCATGCTCGTGGCGTTAGCACCTGTGCAAGTCTGCCACTGGCAGGCAGCACAGAGGGCTTAACGGTGACCAGGTGGTATGGGTCGCGATCCGACACCAGTCTCGTGATTTGTGTGATTTGCGATCACAACGGGATAGTTCAGAGCAGGCCCAGTAGACGGAGCACGAATGCCGATGGGTAAGTGGGTGCAGTGGAACACACGCCCATGCTGGCCTACAAGTGGAGGGCGGTTTAGCCACCGTGACAAGGTTAATTGCAGAGTACGGAGGCTTTGACGGAACAAAACAAGTGGGGATCAACAAGCATACAGGTGGACCAGGTAGATAATTGGGTGATTTACCATACTGTCAAGGTATACTCAACATGAAATCTTGCACTATGGGCTTACTGTACTTCTCTGCTTAGCTCCGAGGCCTACACTCAACAGTTGGGGATACGAATTCGGGCCAAAAGCTACGGCACTTTAGCTCTTTCCCCGCTACCACAAAACCACCCCCTTATGTTCGTTTCGCTGACCTGTCTGCTTTGCTGTAGCTGCTTTTGAGAGATATGCTTGCAGTGTCATGCTAGTAGCCTTTTCATAATCATCTTTGACAGCAATATACCAGTTATACATACTGCCGCTCAACTGCCAACTGAACAGCCTTGACCTTTTGTTTGGACGGGGGCGAGATTGCTCAGTGTTTAGAGCTCGAATTTACTGATCGGAAGGTCCGTGGTTCGAAACCGACCTCTGCTCCTCGACTTCCCCTGTCTAGGCTTGGGCAACCTGGCAGTATCCCAGCCCTCGTACTTCCTTCAGTGGGAATGGCAGCTAGGTATGGAAAGGGTGTTGCAGCCGAACGTCTTTTTGCTTGGATTTGCATCTCATTGTTATATTTCAACCCCATGAATAGTTGCAACTTGCGAGGTAGATTGGGTCATATTTCCGATTATTAAGTAACCTACTTGCCATCGTGTTCGAGGGCTTGCTGTAGATTGCTGTTTCCCAGTTTACGGAAAGTGCTTTCGCTTGCTTTGCACTTCTGTACTCGTTTCTTTCTTGTTTGGCCTTCACTTCGAAGCAATGTATCGGAGTGTCCACTTCCGAATGCATGCCATGGGTTGTCCCTTGTGTGACAACTTGGCTTTAAAGAGTATAATACTTGTGTGTCTTCTCATTTTCTTTGCTTCATCGGTCATGTCTTCAGACCTTTTCCGTTGATGTCTCTGGCTTGTTATCTGGATCTTGTGGGAACACTGGATTTATGCCTGAAAACTGTCTTAAATGGTTCCCAGTAGAAACAAATTACCCAAAACAGAGGGATGAGACATCCATAAATTACGCTATTTAGATAAGACGATCATCTACTTCTATTCTTTTTTTACCAACCATATGGATTGCTGAATCCCCCTTAGGTCAGGAGTCCATGGCTCACTAGCTTTGATGTACGGATAAGAATCCGTTGGTAGTTTCCGTCTTCCTGATTCGGTCGGTGGGATATACCTAAACGACCTCGACCATCAATGCATAGCTATTGCAACCGTAGCAGGAAGTTCAAGCCATTCAGCTTACAATCCATTTGCCTATATGATTTCTAATGCGAACACTTTTGGACATGCTGGTTGTGTGAAGAGATATGGGAATTTTGTGGAGATTTCGTCCTGTAGGTGAAGCCAATCTGTGCTGAAAAGCCGAGAAGAATAGATTGGCTTCACTTTTACATCTGCTATGGCCAAATTGGGCGGTTAAGTTCATACAAGGGCAGTGTTCAATGAAGCGAAACGCATACAGACACGCCCGACGTTGCACGATGCGAAGCGGCGAGGGTGTGTACGTCAGACTTCAACCTTCAGGTAATTAATGGGTGAATGGATGTGTGATGTCAACCGTGTCCTTATCGATATGTTGTTGGAAGATGGGATGATAATACGCCGTCACTTAAAGCGTGTCCGAAATAGAAAACCGTGGACCAGGTGTGGAACCAACACTAAGCCGATGCTACAGATGATACAAATGGTACTCCGGTTTGAAGCAAGAGTTTGGAGGCTGTACATGTTCGTCAGGTTACCTATGCTGATCAGCACGGGATTCAAAGCCTGTCGAACGCTACTAGTTTGGAGTTTGTTAAATCTAACGATGGGGGACTGTGGTAGTTGGTTGGATGTATCAAAGAGTGCACACGTGGGTGTCCGTTCGTGAATACATCAGAAAACTGTTTTCTGATACCTGTACATCTCATCACAGTTGTATACTTCCTTTACAAAGCGGACCTGTTTGGCCACATGTACACAGCACAATCTGTACTCAGAGTTACCTTGAACTTACAATAATGGTCTGTAAACATTTTCTCCGAGGGGTGATTCTCAACCGCGAGGATTGAGACCCCCCCACCAGAATTGCAGACTCAAGCTTTTGTAGTATTAACTCTGTGTCCGTCCACATTATGCATGAGTAACTCATTATTATTGATTACTAGTCGCGTGTTGAGAGCGAGATCGGACTTGGATCTTTTGCTGAAAAGGCGAAACGAGAAAGCTGGGAACTTTTGGCTTTGGATATCGCATCCAATCAATTGTTTCTTCCCTTTTTATATCGACTTTCGTTAGCGAAACGATAGTGACTGAAGCTAACCGTACTTTCAGCACATAGTTTACAGCTATTAAACCGGACTGCACGAACTTTATACCTGAGATTTTTGGGATCCGACCACATCTTCACATTAATATGTGGTTAAATTTCAAGATCAGGGCTTGAGGATTACCAACTCTTGAGAATAGGTGACTAGTTGAATGGATGGTCTGCTCGTTCGTTAGATTGTTCTGAATACATCAGCAGCTGGTCAGCCCAGTAATCAAATTTCGAGTTCTCACACACGGAGTCATAGTTGCTCCTGAAAAGTGCGACCGCATTTAAATTCGTGGTCCTTGTCCAGGTCACTAGATGGATTCTGGCAAAACAGTACCCATCGAAATACGGCTCGTTAAAACTAATATATCAATGTAGTTTTTCTTCGCTCTGGTAAAAGTAATCTTTTTTTGTTTTTAGCATTACCGCGTATGCACGTTCTTTGGAGTATATCGTCTCACTACGGAGCTTTCAACGCCTTTCATTAACCAAAGGTAGGTTGAATTTCCGTCCAAGAAGACTATTTTTCTGTACTTCATTACTATACAAGGCGCGGAAAGGTAAATTGTAGTTGAATCACCTGGATCTGTTTCTGACTTCCCGATGGATTTTGATTTGTTTCTGGTCAGTGTGCATCCTGGAAGCTGCGTGACAGTCAAGTATTGACGACGCAACACAGTTGGTTGCTTTCGCTTATTTGCGTCATTCCTTCTGTTTGGCGGCTCGCTGTCTAGTGTGTTCAGTTATCATCCGATTTCAACGAAATTCAGCGTCGTTTCCTAACAACATATCGATTGATACTTGTCAGAGTGTCAGATCTAGAAGTAGCACGCGTTAGTATTCGAACCTGTTGAACCTACTTAAGGTGAAGATTTTTTAATGCATCCTCATCCATGGGGAGGCGCACAAATTTTAGTCCCGCGGTAGTTGACTGCCGTATGTAGGTGGATGCCGAGGACACTTAGGTTGCTAAGGCTACCAGACTGACACTATGATGGTTTTGCGAGGGGCTCTTGTACTTTGAAGAATGGGATTGCAGTTGCGGTATTCCTTCAAGGAAGGCCACACCTGTGTTCCCTTTCACGCAGTCTGTTGTGCTTCTTTTCCACCCCTTCCAAGGGACTATATCGCAGGAGGAGGCAAGTTCCTCCTTTCCTTCTGTGGTAAAAGGCGTCGTATACGTACACCAAAGACCATTTTCATTTTAGACGCTCTACTTTTTTGTCACGATGGGTGCCTTGTATCGGAGTAAAATCTACCGGTCTGCAGTGGCCAAACCACTGGATGCCAACGTACAGTAAGAAACCACAGATGGTTTACGCATACCCGAATGTAGTGCAGCGCCCAAGTCCATTGGACCGATAAAAACTCGAGTGAATAAGATGTGACAGTTAAGGAGCAGGCGCTTGTTTCGGGCCACCTGCCGGCCTAAACATGATGGCATAACAATGGACACGGTCAACGCTTACCTCTCTATAATCTAAATACGAGCATCATCTATCAATTTCTTTTAGTGCCTGCGATATATATATATATATATATATATATATATATTCCCAACTAGCCAAGTGTTTTCGGGAGCCGCCCACCAACATACTGTCATGGTGGTAATGGATAACCTTGCGGTATTTCATTGACCATATGGTTGATAATTTTATCTATAGGATTACTACGTTGGGCAGGTAGTCATAAGGAAGTGCAGCAAACTTAGTTCGGTTAGGGGTGCTTACATACAACAGGTGGACCTGAGATTACGCTGGTGACCCCTTGGATCAATCATACTAAGGCAGTTGCGTCCGCATGTTCCGCAGAGATTATGCGGAGACCATGCAACTGAATCGAGGAACCGCTTCGATGGTCGTTGGTTTGTTCGCCAAGCTGGGCAATTTGATTGCAAACGCTGCATCATTCATCGAGGTGACATCAGTGCGTTGTTACGGAGAGCGATGGGTCGGGGGCTGTACACCTCGTTTGCAGTCAACTTGTCGAACTCAGCGAAAAAATCAATGGACATCTACGCTACCTGAGCTACCAACATTGTTCACACTAGCAAATGCTTCGAATCGAAGAAATGAACACCCAACCGGTATTCAGTTGGCAAACCACATTCTCAACAGCAGATCGCCTCCGCGTGTATAGACAGATTGAGGTAAGAACACAGTCATGGTTCACTCCGGTGCCTACGAGGTAGTTCCGGTAGTGCCCGGTTTTTCAGGTTTACATTTTCTGGACAGCCGGGCTTTTGGCCGAACCATAATGCCTCCCTGTTGACTGTATCGTAGGTTCCGGTGAAGTTCACAAACAGTCTACGGGGTGGTTGATTCAAGTAACGGGATTTCCCCTGAATTTGTCTTGCGGAAAAAATAAGTCATTTTTAACTGGACCGCTTCGAGTTCCACACTACTCTCCAGCACTGTATTCTTCCATGGTGCCTCGGCTGGCCCGTCGAGCTGTTTGTTGTGCGCAGAAAACTGATTTTCGAGCGAACAGTTAGCCCATTAGTGCACTACGGATGCGCTCGAAAAATCTGGAGACATGATAGCCCGGATGGTTCGAGCGGAAGGTCACTGTGTGTCCTTTACACTATAGCACGATAACAGTCGTTTTTTTCACCTCTGTGACCTAACAACACTATAAAACAAGATAATCAGTAATGTGTCTACTTTTGCCACGGTTCTTTTTCGCGTCGTTCAGGTGGTTCTATCGCACGATTGGATACAAACCGGACAGACGACGCGTATGCACAGTTACGCTGCTGTTCGCCGTACTGTTCGCGATCACGCGCAACTTTATGAGTATTCCCTTCTGGTTTATTGCGTACCGTGCTTTCACTTCTACAAACTGTTCAGCTGTGAGGAAAACTATACCTTGGCTGGATTTCGCCTTTTTACCACCCCCGCTTATACTGGACTGTTTGAATATCTATTGGGCGTCAAAAGCCTACCGTATCGGTTGGAGAGCAGCGAAGACCCTATGGCATGCTGACTGGCGAACCGATATCAAGCTTGCTCAAGCTCGATTTCGGCGAAAGTGGCGGCGTATCCGTCAACGCCAGCTATCCGAAAGTTGTGATCAGGTCGCACCGCCCACTCAGCCAGTCAAACTCCAAAGTGAACCGGAGTTTGTTGATCGATTCCTCCAAGAGTCATCATCTTCGAGCTATTCCAGCGAAACCGAATACGAACCTTTGGAATCAGATGAAGAACGCGTACAGCCAGAGACAGTTCGAGACGTTGCCCCAGAGCCCGCGAATTTGGATTCTGATCAATCTCTGATCCAACGTCGCCAATGATACGCATTTCATCCTTATCACAATGTTCAGTTCATTCCTCGCTCACTTGTACCATATAGATCTCCACAGGATTGTGTGCTCGACCGTGTTCTGTACCTGTACCAACATCGTTTGTTGCTGTCTACCTAATATGTTAAAGCCAGTCTGCACTGCGCTCTGTGCAAACAGTTTGTATTTGATAAGCACTGTGGTATCGCCCGAATTCGTAATCCCGTTCGGTCGGTGACATTGCTTTATAACTGATTGTCTGTTATTGAGATTGATTGTCCAGATGTACTGGTTTTCTATCAGAACCATCTTCACTTCTATATGGTTGTTGAGATAGGATTGTTCGTCCCTGAAACGCAGTGCGCGAAGTTCCTTTCAAAACTTTTGTTACACGCAGTTAGCTGGGGTGTTATACGTAACTGCTGATGCCTTCGTTTAACCACTAGGTGACGATCAGGAACTTCGTTAGAGGGTGGTCGCGTCTACTATTCAAAATTTTTGCCGATGTTTTCATCGTAACGTGGAAATTCCCAAACAACCAGGCAATCGAACTGTTTCCTACTCACTCGATAATTGTAGCGATAGGCACTCGCAATACTCCTGGAACTCAAAAACACTACCCAACTGCAGCAATTGAGCTACCTGGATCTATATTCAGCCGAACACCAACTTCATAAAACTGCAATGAGTTTCTGTTGGTGTTCCTTGTGTCTTTAGTTTACTAGTTAGCACTTTATTCCTCACCCCGCCAACTCTGCCACCAAAATGTCCACCACCAAACTACTAATTTGTTTAAATACTCATCTGCATTTATCTTAACTTATGCGCCAGCTTCTGCTTCTTATTCGGTGGGAACGCAACATCAACAGTGTCGTCGGCTAAAGGGAGATTTAAGGACATATTGTCCGCCTAAAACTTCTGTGCGCATAGCATATGCACTGATTCACCAATCGACGAAATCGTGCAGCACGTTTTCCAACGTTACTCAAGAAAATGATTTCCCTATCATTAATTCACTCCGTCATGTCTTGCAATACTGTATTGGCATTCCAATTTCTCTTGTGGTTGAAGGAGACATCATCAGTCTTGTCGAATGGTGACGGAACGTCTGCAAGTCAATCGCCAAGTTCGGCGAACATATCAATAGACGCCTGATCAACTAGAAACATCACACTCTTGCATCTGACTGGGCTAATTAAAAACAATGAGAGTTGGTTGGTGTCGATGTGTTTTTAGCTGAAACACGAGGTGCTGAGAATGATACGAGAGTAGTCCATCGGCAACCATCGTGCATACCGGTCTGAGTGGTAAACAAACAGACGTCAGGAATCAGTCCATACCGTTTGCATCATCGTTGTTTAGATTACACCTGGGCGCCATATGGATCATTATGCAAGCAGTTTTCGATGCATTTATCGATGAAATGAATGGCTAAATACACCAACAAGGTCGATAAAACGACTGAGTAGCTCAATACTGGCCAATAGTCGTCAGTACGCACTTATTTAGCAGATGAGTGTTTATCACAATATACATAAAATCTGGCGTCCAATTAGAAAGTGTAGAGAAAATCCGAGCAACTAGCTAAAGGCACTGGCCTACTCTGACTCCCGTCGGTTATCTGGTTTATGTTTCGGAGATATTTCCTTACATCCTTGATGTGTGTTTGTTTATTGTTTCTCGTAAATTGGGACAATGTGTGTTATCGTCCTGGTATCCGTCACATCTAAGGTGCTGTCTGATATTGTGCAGATTGATGGATTATCGGGAGCGAGAGATTCCTAAGAATCAAGCTGACTTTTGCTCTGGTCGAGGATGCAACGACCATATCTTTACCTTGAGACAAATTCTTGAACGGTGCCACTCCACCGGACTTCCAACGTTGGTGTTTTTTTTTGGATTCGAAAGCTGCTTTTGATATTGTCAATCGTCAGTAACTTTGGCAGTCTCTGGCGACCAAAGGTGTCCCTTCCTAGTTTATCTCCCTTTTGAAGACACTGTATGCGAACTCCTATGGGCGCGTGCGAGTATACAGGAAGCTCTCGCCTTAGTTCACCACATCTAGTGGTGTAAGACAAGGCCGTTTTCTTTCTCCTTTCCTCTTCAACTTTGCTATTGATATGCTGCTTGAAATTTCTCTACCTGCCTCTGAAACTTCGGGACTCGAAATGCTCCCGAGACGTTCCCTCACAGACGTTGAGTATGCGGACGATATTGCTCCTTGGTTCAAATCCTTCCCAAATGCAAACGATTTTTACTAACCTAAATAACTCTGCTGCACGGTTTGGGATGTGCTTCACACCTGCAAAGTGTAAAGTGCTGCTACAAGACTGGGTAGGATCAAACCCACACATGGTTGCGGGTGAGCCAATCGACGTGGTAGATAAATTTGTTCAACTGGGCAGCTGTATAAGTCCCGGTGGACTGGCTGGAGATGAGATGACTTCTCGAATCAGAAAGGCCAGGGTAGCTTTTGCCAACCTCCAACACCTGTGACGCTGACGTGACTTGAGTTTGTCTGTCAAGGAAAGAGTTTACACCGCGGCGGTGTGATCCATGCCGCTTTATGAATCAGAGACATGTCCCCTACGTGCGCAGGACATACGGAAAATGCCAATGTTTGATCGTCGGTGTTTTCGAAACATTGGTCAGGTCTGGTGGGAACATCGCATTAGTAATTCTAAATGCTCTTACTAAGAAGAAACTCTCCCGCGATAGATGAATTACTCGCGCTTCATCGGCTGCGCTGGTTGGGGCATGTACTCCACATGCCAGAAGATCGTCTGCCTCGCAGAGCTGTTTTCACCCAGCCCTGTGAAACCCGGGTGAAGCAAACGAGAGGTGGACTATGTATGACCTGGAACGAAGTACGAAAACACTAACCGGTAACCTAAGTCGGGTGGGTAACTGCCGCCTCCCTGGAGGGGGAACTCGGGACTCAAACCATCAGTGGTTATTGACATTGGAGGAAATGTCCCAATCGCGCAGTCACCGAGCGCAGTCAGCGGCGCTCGTGCATCAAAGCTATCGCCTTCATTGCGTAGCCACTAAATTTCCGAACAAACTGAGCATGCCTTCGCCTCCAAGGCTTTGTATTGTATTCCAGTTTCTCGTTTTCCGGTGATCGAAACTGTGGCAGCTGGAACCAACGTGCATATGGCACACGGTTTATAGCTGATAAATTGATTGACAAGTCATGCTTTCTGTCTCTGGTATTTGATCGAGTGGATGATGACTTGTTTGACCTTCATTCCTCTGACCTAAAGCTGCCACCTTGATGTGGTGGTCGGGCTTGAGTGCTGCGATGATCGAGTGGGCTACTTTGACTTAAACGTCTTTCCACAAGGTGCAACCATGCCAGGAAGGCAAAATGGGAGCAGCGAGACCCCAAACTACGAGTAATCGTGCTATGAGGCGGTCTGGGGGTGAAGTCGTACTGTCCTCTGCGACAGGAGTGTGAAGGCAGTAAGGTGTTTCCCCCAGGCGACCAGCATGCCCATATTTATGGAAGCAGCGATACTGCCTTTCCCCGAAGAAGAACGGGTTAGATAAGGTCGACCCCAAAAGCCACACACTCCGATCGCCCAACGGTTGACCGTGACCGCCGACGCATTATCCAATACGGTCAAAATACTTTTAAAACCAAAGAGCCCGGTGTTGCTCATAAAGCACCTGGTATGTGCAACCGCATCAGGAACGAGACAGCAGTGCCCTATTTCCTGCGCCCTCGGGTTAGTCCAACCACCTGCAACCGAGCAGTTCAGACTGTTGAGTCATCACCTCCGGGAAGGGTCCCCAATGAAAACCCCACCGTCCGCTACCTCGTGGGTCATACTTTTGAGTCAGAGGCTAGATGCAGAGTCTCCGAACAAAACCCTACGTCCTCCCACTGCTTTGTGGGTCACATTTTTGAGTCAAAGGCTCAAGATGGGACTCCTCAACTAACCCCCCTTTTTCGACCTGGACAACCGAGAAGTATGATTTGCACGCGCAGTTCGGTGTCCACCGATGTCCCTCCCTAACCCCTTCCCACCACACACAAACGTCGCTGGGCCATTTGACTGACACCACCATACAATCATGTGCTCACAAGTATTTGACTACACAGAGCTCATGACATTCAGCGACTTCTGGGGCAAACCGTGTTGCGCAGGCGTGTCGGAAAGCATGAACCATTCCACAGAATTGGTTCCAGTCTTAAAGTCGAGATTCTAATCTTAACTCTAAGGCCCATACATGCGTGTTATTGCTCTAATATCTGGGGGAGTGTGAAAGCGTTATCCACACAGCCCCTTCCCGGCCGAAACACTGCTTGTCGTCCTTGAGTCTCGTCTTCACGTGCCTTCGTAAGACGTAAAGTAAACGATACGAGCAGTCTAGTTACAACGGATGTTAAGCTGATTCCTCTGTGATTGCCGCACTCAATGCGAGCACATTTATTGAAGATGGGCACAACGATCAACTCACCCTAGCTGGTTTGGATGATCTCTTTTATGCAGATAAAGGAGGGTAAACTAGACTAATATCTACTGTGGATTTCACCTCCATCTTTGAAGAAAGTGGATAGGAGGTAGTCAGGACCAGCAGCCCGGCTACGCTCGAGACCTAAAAGCATGACAGTCGGTAAGTAATTATGCCAACACCAACATTTTGATCTCCGATAAGAAAAGTTCTGGGAGTGAACACGTCCCTGACTTGATGGTAGTCAATGTGTGCACCTCATCTAATGAATCCTATAGCAATAGAGCAATGGGGAAAGTCGAAAGTAAGGAACTAATTTCAAAGTTTTCTCGACTCTTCCCAAGTGGAGATATCAACACTGTTTTGAATCACCGAAAGCAAACCTAATTGCGTTAACAAAAGAAGACTACGCTATTGCCGCTGGAGACTGTCCAGTTGATCGCTCTGATAAAAGCGGTTCATTGATGATTGAATATCGAAGAAATGAGAATAGCTGTTGATGTACAAGAAGGGGAATTATTGTAGAAATTCGAGGTGATGTTTATAGAACAGATGGATTTGGTTTTTTTCGCACGAGGATGAACCGACAGCCAAACTCCAAGGGCACGATTTATTCTCAGTAATCAAACGAGAAGTTAGACCAATAAACAGCACAGCAGTTGGCTGTGAAACTTTCGAAATGGGTATTAACAGGGGCATAAAGATCTATTAATTTATGAACTAAACATGTATACGTATCATCGAATAAAAAATTTTACTTGTTCAGAACGCATCGATCTCTTCTATTGACTGTGAAAAACTTGTCCACGAATATTTTCACTGCCCATGGAATCAACACAATCTTGAAATCCACACGGATATCGCTTCAGGAGTACCATCCTTCGTCTGCTGCTAGTGACAAGACGCCACTGCTAATGCACTACAGCACAGTGCGCAAAATCTCGTCACTGATGAGCAGTCTGAATGCATCCAACAGGGTGCGTACCCGATCCGCAGGGAATTTGAAAACGCTCTTCTACGGGATCCGATTGGTCGTTGGTTCAGATTTCCGTCAACCAAAGCGTACCCACCAAGACATTCGCGTTGTATTCTAGACTCCGTCACTGCTAATGTTTCGTGAGCAGAAGCGTCGATACGATGAGGTCTGAGGCGCGTTGGGGTTTCCGAACAGAGGGGTCAGGTATTAGACAACTCACAGTAAACCATTTGCACATGTGAATACCTTGAGATCAAGCGCATCCACCAAACCTGAAATTCACAAGCAGCTTGACTCATCATAGTGAGCCGGGCAGACAGATAGGCAAACTACCCTAGCCGTCACTCGATGCGGTCGCCCCTATTTCTTTAGAAACGATGTGCCCTTTTGTCTTGGAACGCCATCGGGTTTCTTGAAGCTTCCGGTGGCATGATTCAAATATGCTGCCGCGTCTCCGCCTTACCTTGATTAAATCCCTGAACTACCATGGGAACAAGGACGCGTTCGTAAGACCTAGGGTCACTCAATCCCATTTCATCTGTTGGAAAGTGGGGCCTGGAACAACTGCCCTAAACATAGTCTGTAAATTATTACAGACAAATTCAAGGGCATCATACTCCGGGTACTCAATCACGTAGGAGGGGCAGTGATCGCAGTTGTACATGACCTCAAATGGTTCAGCGTACCACCGACTAATTGGTGCTTCCTTCGCCGAAAGATGTCCTGACTATCGTAGGCGTTCTCGATATTCTAGTCGTTTCGTTCGTATTCACAGGGATGCCATGAAGCCTGACGCTTATGGCAGTTTTAGGGATGGTCCGTTTAGGAATTCTCTGAGAGGGCGATCATGCATCGGCGACTGAGAAGTTAGCAGAGTCTGCTAACTTTCTGCAGCAATCTAGGGCAAACCGAGGTCTACGGAACAGGTTTACTGAATGACACGCATAATGAACGCAACTTCACCAACCCAAGCAGTGTTTAGCATCTCTTAGGAAACGCACCTGACGAGCAGTAATCACGCGACGCCGGAAAAATTCTACTACAAGTGAACAGTGAATATTCTGTCGTGTAGCGAATGCATGTCTGATATTACGTGTCCCAGTTGCTTTCTATGGTGGCATCATGCCTTTCAAATTACTTGCTAATTACCGCTTATCTTATTGACTTACTTGCTAGAGACTTACGTACTTACTTACTTACTTACTTACTTACTTACTTACTTACTTACTTACTTACTTACTTACTTACTTACTTACTTACTTACTAGAAATTAAGCTCCTCAGTAATTTACCTCTTCGAAACCAGGACTTATCACCGGGATGATCGAAGTATTTCGTTGAAAATCGCGGAATATAAAGTTCTAGTGTGCAGCGTCCGTTCTCTTCGATTTTCAGGTTATAACTTCCAAATTTTCCACGCCTCTCAGAACAGCTCCCTACTAACTTCCCGATTAATTTCGGCTCGGTTAACACAGAAGAACTGACTGAATCGTCGCCCTGGGAACTGGCATTAAGGCCAACCCTGACTGGTTGCAGAACTTAGCACACTTTCGGGCGTTTGGTGTCCTTTGTTATTCATGTGCCAGTCGGCTAAGAGTACCTTTTGCTCACGCGATGCGCGCCGTGTCCACCTTTTTCACGTGTTAATTACAGCAACTGGAGTTCTGTCTGACAACCACTTGAGCATCAGAATGGATCGTGCGCAAGTCGCAGTTTCACTGAATTTTTTTCATGTGATATCAAGGGTGCGAGTAAGGTAGGTGATGCTTGAAACAGTTGTCACCAGTTGTGTGGTACTAAACACAGTAACAGAGGGAGTTTCGAGTTCATTCAGGTTGACTGCACCTTACCTCAATAAATCACTAAATACAATTCTGAGCACGCAGTGGGGTTGTTGGTTATGGTAACATGAATCCTCGCAATCTCTCAGTCCCGAAGCTGTAGAAAAACTAACGGTCAATACCGGCACTGCCGATAAGGCCGACTGACGGCCATCGTTGGATAGGACTCACGAAAACAGATGAGACCACGAGTCGTGTGCTTATGGATTTTCAAATGAATGTTTGGTATTTGTACATAGTAAACCGGCTTAGTTTGTGACCGCCTTATAATTGTTCGCGTGAATATTCAATGAAACAGGAGGTTATCAGATGAACAGATCCATTACTTCCATGTTGTAGGGCGAACAGCTGTGGCCCAGGAATCCCATGAAGTTGCGTAACACCGGCAATTCCCGAGCTAGGATGTGTTGCGAATTTGAAAACAGTATTGGCGATGATCTGTTGTTGAAATGGAGTTAACTCAGAGGTTAAGGTGCCAACTAACAGACTGGAAGATCCGTGATTCGAATCCGATCTCAGCATCTCGGTTGCTTTTGTCTAGGCTTGGGCAACCTGGCAGTATCCAAGCGCTCGTGCCAGATTCCGTTGTAGAAACCGAAAGGGTGCAGCAGCTGAACGATATATGTTACACATATATGTAGTTGGAATTGACATTTGTCCGGCAGATGTCTCGCAACACCTGAGGAAATATCGTGGGTGCACGAACTGAGGGTCAAGCAAGTTAACATCTACTCAGACACACAGAAAGCATGACCACTCAAGTGTATTGCAGATAACACACATTTTGTTCCAATTCACATGAAACATTAGACATGCAAATCAAGGGTGTAAGGAAATATCTTCGAAACCTAAACGCTTCTTATACTTAAGTGAAGCCAATAACTGATTGGAGTCAGAGGAGGTCAGTGTCTATAACTAGTTTCTCGGAGTTTTTTTTACAATTTCTATCAGGACGCCAAATCTTATATATATTGCGATGAACACGCAACTGCTAGATAAGTGCGTATTGATGACTTTTGGCCGGTAGTGAATTACCCAGTCGTTTTATCGACCTTGTTGGTGTATTTAGCCATTCATCGATAACTTGAATGCATCGTAAATATGAGGGGTTATCCGTGCAACGCTTTCAGTTGAAGAATATCACGAGCGGGAGACTAAGATGGATTCCAAATGAGTCGCTCCCCAGCATCAAATCACCTCGAAAATGCGTTGCCTTTTATTGTGATCCTGAATAAAGAGAATGGCGAAGTGAAATGATTACTACAGCAATGTGTCCAGGCAACTGGAATGCAGTGGGACCTTGTTGGTGTATTTAGCCATTCATCGATAACTTGAATGCATCGAAAACTGCTTGCATAATGATCCATATGGCGCCCAGGTGTAATCTAAACAACGATGATGCAAACGGTATGGACTGATTCCTGACGTCTGTTTGTTTACCACTCAGACCGGTATGCACGATGGTTGCCGATGGACTACTCTCGTATCATTCTCAGCACCTCGTGTTTCAGCTAAAAACACATCGACACCAACCAACTCTCATTGTTTTTAATTAGCCCAGTCAGATGCAAGAGTGTGATGTTTCTAGTTGATCAGGCGTCTATTGATATGTTCGCCGAACTTGGCGATTGACTTGCAGACGTTCCGTCACCATTCGACAAGACTGATGATGTCTCCTTCAACCACAAGAGAAATTGGAATGCCAATACAGTATTGCAAGACATGACGGAGTGAAGTAATGATAGGGAAATCATTTTCTTGAGTAACGTTGGAAAACGTGCTGCACGATTTCGTCGATTGGTGAATCAGTGCATATGCTATGCGCACAGAAGTTTTAGGCGGACAATATGTCCTTAAATCTCCCTTTAGCCGACGACACTCTTAGTGTTGCTTTGTCATGAAAAGGTGAAATTTTCAGCTTTCACAATCTTTATAAGCCATGCTGAGCGGAAAGGCTTTCCAAATAGCATCGCCGGCTGTTGCTTCTGGAATATGAGCGACCTTTGAGTCGCTTGTATTCTTCCGTTCTGTAGCTGTGAGTAGCTGATCCATAAGAAGTTTTTGCCCGTCAATTGAGCTTTCAATTAGGCGGACGAGTATTTTTATCATGAGTCGGCGTCACAATTATCAACTTACTGTCCACTGAACTGTCCACTTACTGTCCACTGATGAACATTAAGAACGAGATATTTAATGAATTTCAGTCGTTCGTCCAAAATGACATGAAAACGTATTGCTTTGTGAACGTAAGTGGCGAAACCGTTCGTATACATAGCCATATATCCTGCTAGCCAGCGGGTCATCATGTTGGGAGCAAATAGTGTTTGTATAAATTCCTTTTTTTGTTCATGAGTTTTTTGCTGTTCTTGAAGGAGCCATTTTGATTGAAGTTATTCTACGAGAAGCAGTACAAACGTATCTGACTAGTTCATCGTTGATATAGTTCTCCCTGTTGAGTCATATATAATTGTACAATTATTAGACACCTTTGGCGTGCGGCAATTTTAAATGCCCCGACCCATTTAAATAAACGATAGCGTCATTCTATACGAAGAACGCTTTCAGAAGCCAGCAGCTAGGAATTACCAGACTTGAAGATTCTCTATCACGTTGACTGAGATTTCCCGTTTTTTCCTCTTAACCTTTGAGTAATACAAGACTCGTGTTGACATGATTCTTTGTAGCGGATGATAGGATAGTAGAAGTTTCCTACCAGTGCCTGTCTCTTTAACCAGACAAGGAAAATTAGTGAGGGTTGTGCGCACAAGCTCGTTAGATCTAGGCTATATAAGGCTGCGAAGATGCTCTAGCTGTTGAAAATCGTCCTCGATGGTTTTTAACAACGAGTTTGTAGTCTTTTAAATGCGTGTTCTAGAAGTATCTTAGGCCTGGAGGTGTGAACCGGAACGAGGCTGAGTGCATTCTAGATATCTTTTCTATTTCGATAAGTAACCAGCGCAGTCTTCTGTTAAAATCAAATTACTGTGTAAATGAGTGTATTACGCAAACCACGTACAATTTGGGTTCAAGTAGAATAGACTGAAGGGAAACTCGGGGACTGTGCCCACCTTGTGAGCCCCAAGAAGGACGAAACCGATCGCGGCTGTCGAATGGTTTTCAGTTACCTTATGAGTAGTGTGTCCCGTCTTGGTTCTGGTTTGCTCTTTGCGCCAGCAGAGGCTGACAGTCCTTTGAGTCTTCTCTTACTTCAATGCACTTGAATCGATCGGTCAGTCACATTCTAGGCTATATGACCATGCCCTGTTGCTGTTCCAAAGTCGCTCATCAGCTATCGGACCGGCTATCTGGAAGGCCTAAAGGTCACCGTAGCGTGTGCCTATTAAAGCAAGAACAGTGGAACATTTGTCACGTTAGCTTACATACAGTGCGAGTCCTAAAGCACTAATGTCTGATACATCTCAGATAAACATAAGATACAAAGAAGCATGACATGTCGATTTGGTCTTCCATTGGTGGTACTGAGGTCGCTAGTTTCTTTTTGACTGACGGCTCGAAGGACTCAGTTAATTGCCAGTCAGGTTCACTGTTAGCAAGGTCTTTATGTTATGGATTGTCGCTCAAGTGACCTAGATAGATGGATGGATACAAAGAACTGCATGCACCTCAGCCAATATGCAAAGTTAAGCTTCCACACTGTCCACATCGTGTTTTACACCTGATGAACCATGATTGTAAGCCAGCGTGGGTCTTGAGCCAGTGGTTCTTGAGCTTTTGCCTCGACAACAACCCACACAACAGCCTGGATTGTCCTATTCCACATCATGTAGCCTGGCTAACCTTCTCCATTGATTTAACGTTATAGGAAGGTAGCAAAATGATAGGCCCTCCGAATCATTGTGTGGACTGAACTCAGGCATACACAGACAGCGTTTGACTGCGTAATTAAGAGAAACGGTTGCTTTCGAAAACAGCCCCCATGAATTACAGTCAGCGGTTTTAGTCAAACCCTCGATTGCGTAGTTCACTTCTGTTGCTACTATTCGATATTCCTACAGGAAAGGTTGTGTTGAAATGTCCAATGATTCGAATCTCGATCGAACTGACGGGTGTTTCACTACTGTACATCAAGTTAATTATGAGTAAATCAATTGCGCTAGCGTGAACCATCACTGAGATACGGAATTACTCTGGAAATATTGGTGCCTCAGATGTATTTACTGGTGGTTGATCAGATAGCCATTGATACGCTCACAGAGGTTTACAATTAGCTTGCAACGTTTTGTCATTGCGCTAGCGTGAACCATCACTGAGATACGGAATTACTCTGGAAATATTGGTGCCTCAGATGTATTTACTGGTGGTTGATCAGATAGCCATTGATACGCTCACAGAGGTTTACAATTAGCTTGCAAACGTTTTGTCACCAATCAAGTAGCCCTTACCAGTGCGCAGTCAAATGCACCCCCTGGTCGTTCTTTTGTGGGTATATTCTTTTGTAAGTTGGCAGTAATGTCTGGGATTAGCTGTTCCATGAAACGATAACTCTCGTTTCCCAAAAGATTATAAATCAACCTACGTTATAAAGACTATTACGTCTTTCTTCGGATTCCCTTCCAATATCCAAACTTCATGGGTATGCGGCTTTTCTGATTAGGACTACTCGGCTACCTTAAACGGCATACGACAGGTTTGAGAGAGCACTGAATTTGCCGAGTGTGATAGCCCGAACATTCGCTCAGACATCGTAACGTCGTCCAGTGTCAGCCGCGAATTCAGCACAATTTGTTTGGCGGGGCGTTTTTTCACGTTCGCTCCGCGACAATCATTATGAATTCACTAATCCTAGTGAGCAAGCACCAACCCACTGTTTCTCGTTTTCCTTATCTGCCTGGCTTTTTCACCATTGTCCTGTTTGAAAAAGCATACAGGAAAATCTGCTTGCATACTAGAGTACTTCACAGCACTGCTTTATAACCTTTGATAGCCATTTGATAAACTGGGTCTTAAAACCATGAAGTGACTTGATGGAAATCCATATTTTGACTCAATCATGCGCCGCTTACGGCGAAAAAATATGACCTTGAGAAATTATTGGCCATGGAGCAGGTTACCAATGACATTCTAGTGCGTGAAGACTTTTAAGGTAGCAAATACACCGTCATGCATGGCATCCTTGTGCTTGTGCTAAACTTTAGACTGAATGTCTGTTTGCCTATGCAAGCTCATCTACTACTGCATTCTCGTTCCAATGGATGAAACTACCTATGACTGATATGGTACACGGAGTGGAACGACCGCAGGGTATTTCACAAAAACGATCAGGCTCCAGAAAGATTCGAAATGACAAACTTCCAAATAGCGGTTTAATCGGGTAATGACTGGTGATTCATCCTGCCAAAGTGGAAGCTAATAGCATTACTGATAAGCTTTTCGTCACCCAATGGTACGGTGTTTAAACTCTCCAAAAAACCTGAGGCTTCGTAGTCCTCAGAATATTCATAATCCACACCAAACACGGCTGATGATTCCCAGCTGTTCAGCAAGGGTTAACTTCATTTGCTGCATCAAACCCAAGTTCTGTGTCGTTAGCTTGTTCGCTGAGCTGGGCAATCTGATGCAAACGTTACGAACGCTTTAATTTTACAATAGTCAGGAATTTGTTGCAGGCACAGAACTTGGTTTTCTATAGAGGAAAATGTCGGTAGCTCAGGTAGCGTAGATGGTCGTTGGCTTGTTTGCTGAGCTAGACAATTTGATTGCACATGTTTCATCACCAATCGAGGTGACATCATCAGTGCGTTATTGGGGAACGAAGTTGTGGTTGATTGTGCCACAACCACTAACACACCGCTTCGCCCCCCAATAACGCACTGATGATGTCACCTCGATTGGTGATGAAACATGTGCAATCAAATTGTCTAGCTCAGCAAACAAGCCAACGACCATCTACGCTACCTGAGCTACCGACATTTTCCTCTATAGAAAACCAAGTTCTGTGCCTGCAACAAATTCCTGACTATTGTAAAATTAAAGCGTTCGTTTAACTTTGCCCACCCATATACATTGCCAAATCCTCTTCTGGAGATTTTCAAATGGACTGTGTTGTCTGTGTCTGACCAGTTGTGTTGGTTTCGAGATTAACTAGTCTCCTGGCCGAAGCCTTGGTTTTTTTTCTCTCTCTCAGTGAATCGGCTTTTACTGTCAAACTCCTCTTCATGCATTAAAAGAGCAAAGTCAAAGCAGCGAACCGGATGTGTATGCCCTAGCAGGACGGTGTGGAAGACGAATGATGAAAGTAACGATAACAGACGCCCTTATGCGCTTCAGGAAATATGAAGGAATTTTCAACAAGGACAAGATAGATTGTCTCGCTGCAGCTGCTCTAAAACTGTTGCACAATCCAGCTGCCAAGCTTGGTGAACCGACCAGGTACCAAGCGGCGCACTTGAGTTACCTGTATTCAGCAACATCGCAGACTGTTCTACATCATTTGGCGGAACTTGAAACAGGAACGCTGAGTAAATAGTACCGAAAAGTAACGTAGAGTATCACCGAAAATGTAACTGTGCAAGCTCTCGAAAAACAAAACCAACGATTAAGGCAGTTGAATCAAATACTTATCTAGTCGACCAATCAGTGAAACTGAACAAAAACTTCTAACAGGAGGACTTAACTTCAGCGTCAACGATCCACCGTGAAATGATTACCCATTCAGACTAAAATATGCCCTGAAGGTAAACGTAATCTTGCATGAGGTCCAATAACAGAACCGACAAACTAGTGTCCCAGTGTTTTCCAAACAAAAACAATGAGCTTAGAAATCTACAAAAGGGTGAAACAATTGTACTACTATCAGAGGATGAATGACGCACCATAGTGTGCAAACCGGACTACAACGAAAGGGTTAGATTATCGCTAAATTTTACGAATATTTACAAACAAGTTGATGGCGACTCAACTACACTCAGGAAATTGTGGGCAAAAAATAATCAGCCAAGAACGATAGAGAGCAAACGCCAGTAAAACTGTACTGGACAGTTCTACGGACGACCAAAATTAAACAAAGAATTTACACTCTAACCAATCGTTTCACTTTCAGGAACCCATCTTTCATAATGGCAAAGCCTAATAAAGGTACTTAATTTTTGGATCCCAACACACGATCAACAATGCTGGTTATTTATTAAATAAAATAGAGGACATTACAATAAAAGGGGAAGTCATACATTCGTTGGATGTCACAGCACTATTCACGTAATTCAAACACAACACTCATCGAAGAAATGCAACGAACTTAGTGAAGTATACTCATTTGCATACCAATTTGGTTTTCACAGGAGACCCATTTTGGGTCCAAGTAGAACATGAGGTTGATTGAAACTCGGGGAATGAGCCTAACTGATAATCCTCAGTTTTTAGGGAAGTGCGAAATCTGGATTGGGAGATCAGAAAACTGTGCGAAATGTTCGGCTTTTGGAGTTGGGGTGTGGTCACGCGGGTTAACCCATGAAGAGATAAGACAATATAGTAAGCTACGCCAGGAACAGTAGGGAATCACATTCAGGGTGGAATGTACTTCGACAAGTGCTGGACAGAATTTTCGCTGAGCCCAGTAACCTCAGCCACTTGGCCTGTAGCCAGCTGTTAGTCGGCCTGAGTTCCGTCGTGACCACCTACGTTCGATTCCTGGTAAAACCAACGTCCCCCTAAAGGAACCACTCATTCACAATGGCAACAAAAAGCTAACAGGTATAAGTGGAGGTGCTAACGATGAGCACGAGATACATCCACTGACTACCATATAAATCATTAACCAATTTTGTATCGGATAAAATAGGGAACAGGAGCCGCAGTATGTTGTAGACACGGGAGAATCGGGCTGCTTGGCAATGGCCTGAAACAACAAAATTTTATCATCTTGATTCCCGTGAGAAAACAACGCTGCGTTTCGATTCAGACCGAGATTATCACACCCAACAGGAATCCCGGGTGCTCATAAAAAGGCGGATCTTAAGACCTAGGGGAGACAATTATGAGACCAGGAAGAGCAAATCTGTATATCAATTCAAGTGCAAGATACCACTGTACCCCTTCTCACAACAACACACTGGTCAAAGTTTTTCTATCAAATTCCTAACGCAGCGAACAAACCAACGACCGTGTGTGCTAACTAACCCACCGAAGTTGTCTTCAATAGCATTGCGAACAGGCCTTGGCGAAAGGCTGACTGTCATGTGCGATAAAGATTCCATCTAGCTCGAATGAATAGTTGTGGTCACATGGCAAGAATAGCCGGTTGGTCTGCATAAGCGTGCGAACGCGTATGACACCCGACAATTTAGAAGCACACCTCGCTCATTCAGTTTAGTTTTATAGTTTGAAGATAACCATGTGCTGGTCGAACTATCATATTGTCAGTTGATTATACCCTGAAGCATTTATTCTCTACCTTACTTCTCTCACTACATAAGCGTGCTTTTCATTCTCAATAAAGCGTTAGATTTTACCGCAAACAACTTTAGCGCACATTTTATCAGGGTTCTGAGTAGCTGTAAATGATGTGCAGTTTCACAACATGGCTGAATGGTCTAGCTAACGACCAGTAGTGAAAATTACTACCTACGGCAAGCAAGCACCTCGCCTGCCTCCTCCATTTGGGGTGCCTTTCCGTCTTTCAAACACTGTATTGGTTAATCACAGAAAGAACATCTTCTTTAGTCGGTCTGCAATAATGTCACGTGAAATGCCCCAAAATATTTCCTCTAAATCAACTTCATTTGAGAAAACCATTACCACATTGCATTTGCTTAATCGCATCTTCATTTCTGAGTTGGAATTAGTTAGCCACTCTTATAATTGGCTTACCAACCACCCATTATCCTGTGGTATTTGTGAAACTGTTTGTCACGATCGGAATATGTTAAAATTTCTTCATAGTGCATTCTGAAGTGACCAGCAAAAAGTGAGCAGTCCACTGGAGGCAGCCGATGATAAGTCCCGGGTGTTGTCAGACCATACATTTTTTCTTAATAACTTGTGTCAGGACACAGCACACTACTCATAAGGTTTCTGAAGAAGTTTCGACTGTAAAAAAGGACCATTATCGAGGAAATTTGGTGAGACAGAATGCGAATATCACTGAGAATTTCGGTTGTAAGCTTAAGTTCTATTTTTGCAAGCGTAAGTGACGCAATTAGGTGACCGTAGGGAGCCTGGATCAACTTCCCTTATTCAACGATCAGTTCATCTGGAACCAAGCCACCAAAGCGATTGAATGGATGAAGGTTTCACAGAGTATTTGTGAAAAAGTTCTAACTTTAAAAAATTCACTGACGAAGATGAATCCACAATGTCAATCACTCCTCAGTGTTAGATTCCGAGGATTCGTGGGATTCATAGGATTGTGCGGGACAACAAGCCAGGCTTTTCACATCCCACAGGATGTGTCAGTTTGGAATCGGGTGCTTTCGGTATTTATAGCGTTTCCGTTCGGGTTGGTTCAGAGTGTGTTGCTCTTCCTACAAGTATATGTCCAGCTGGTGTTCGAACACCCTGACCGTTGGGGCAGAAACGACGTAGTAGCTAAGTACATATGCCATAACCTCGTAGGCTTCTAAATCAACGATGAAAATGCTACGTTGAAAGGTGATGCTCATTTGATTGCTTCTGAAGTTGGTGGGGAAAGTGAGGCTGAGAAGCTCGCACCAGAAAGCTATGAATAGTCAGTATTTGACGGCCTTCAACCTCCTGTGGGCTAAAGAGTACCATTGAAGGGATTCAGTACACTCGTTTCATGGAAGTTTCCGAAGTCCAAAGACTAGCTTTGGGGGGAAACATTGTGCAAGTGTCGGCATCTGATCGCGATAGAGTCACGATTTTCATACGTGAACGGGGTATTTAGCCTGCGACGTAACATAAGCTGAAACAAGTCGTGGGATTAACGGTCTTTCAGGTGTCCGGAAGGAAAGTGTTATTCGGCCTGTGTGTGTATTCGCTCTGGCCGCTGCCCTCTGGCACTGAAAGATATTGTCTAGGTCCTTCTGTCAGATCACTGTTACGTTCAACCCGCAGGTTGTGTGCTGACGTACTGTGGGCCCAAAATGTAGGGTCCCGGACCGGAACAGCGAAGACAGGCTACATGGTGCTTCTGAATACGTCAGATAGTTCGCAGCTGAAAAGTTGAAAGCTGCATCCAGATTTGATGTAGAATCTCGTGCTGGATAACCGCATGGATAACCATGCATATCTTTAGGTGGCCAGAAGACGGCTAACAGAGGCATGTTAATGAGTTGGGTAGATCATCACTGACGGCAAAAAAAGAAAAGTGGCCGCAGTAGTGACCCATGTTGTACTCCGCATGGATTAGGTTATGGAGCAGAAATTGTTCCAATAACCCAAAACTTGATGGTGTGACGTCATAGATAACCAGGAAGCCATTGTAAAAAAAGGGTTCTGGATTTCTATCTTTGTAATGTACTACTCATAAAGTCAGCCCACGACCGTGCAATTTGGTCTCCGGAAACCCGGAGACTGCGCCTACCTGATGAGCCCCAAAATGGGCGAGACCGGTCGTGGGCTGTCGACGGATTTTCAGCAACCTTATGAGTAGCACATTGCAAAGATATACAAGTATCGTGATATCTCGAATATCGCAGCGACTGGAACATGAGGCGGCCTGGTGCAGCACATTCAGTTGCCTGAAAATATCACAAACGAGAGATTCAGCTGGGTTCCAGGTTTGCAAATGAGTGTATATTCACTAATTCTGAATGTCATTCACAGCCATTTTCTGTAGCAGGATTTTGTGTTGTATGTGATCAAAAACTTTGGAGAATTCGAGCTGAATATAGCCAATCTCAATTCCTTCGTCAGGGTCTCTTGTCCACACGTCACTTGCTAGACAGGATCTCGACTTCAACAATCCGTGCTGTATGCGTGACAGTATATTACGACACTCAAGGTAGGTTTGAAAAGAATAGGTCACGGCTGGTTGCCCGACTTAAGATATCAGGGAAAGCAGAATGATCAGACGGTAGTTCTCAGGATCGGACCTTCTGCTGCCTTTGTAAACCGAAGACTTGCTGACTGATTTCTACGGAGGACTAAAGTTGGGCTCGACATCCACAGAACTTTTGGCCAGTAGTCTCCAGCATTGGCTGCTTAGTTTATTAAAATCTCCGAAACCCTTGAATTTTCATCTTCCTCGAAAAATATTGTGTTAGAAACAGACGCTGCGCAGCTTACAAAGATCGTACCCCAAGACTTAAGCACCATTCCACTTTATTCAATACTTCGCATTCCCTGATGTATGAAACACGCAGCCTGGAGTCTGTATTAAATTTTTGACATCCGGATTGGAACATGTGGCACAGGACTTTATACACTAAATATTTTGAGAGCGTCCGAACTATTTTGTTCATTTTATTTTCATTCATCACACTTTGCTTTTGCGAATGAATCGAGGAGGCCGACAATCTGCAAGGGTCCGCTCACGTGTGATCCCAAAGTTTCGGGTGATGGCTCGGTTTAGTTTTCCAGTATCATTCGAAGATTTACAGCATGAGTGCTGTCAGCAACAGTGAGGATGATGTGTGGATGTTAGCCATGACTTTCAAACCCACTTACATGGATTGCAAAAATTGCGCTGAATGGAACTTAGGTAGCTGCAACGAGTTTGCAACTAGTATGCGGTCTAAGGCTGGCACTAGTTTCGTTGAAAAGTGTATCCCACATCGCTGAGCCAGTCAAATAAATAGAAAACGGAATTAAGCGAAGTGTGGAAGTATTTCACTTCAGAGTGAGTGAAGCATCTTATTTCCGTATTGTGCACAGCTGGTCAGATGAATTTGTTCGCATGAGCTGTCCGTCTTATTGTATTTTGTGTGTGTTTATTGACCTCGAGAAGGGTGTGGGAAGGATTTTGTCTGTCCTATTTGTATGGTTTTATTGTCAGTACAACTTCTACGCGGCGAAGAAGTTCTAGAAAATTCCACATCTGCTTTTCACCATTATTTATGACGCAGAAGATTATATGTTGATGTTGCATACCGTACATTTAGCATGTAGGTATGTGACCTGAAAAATCTAGATCCTAATGAACCTCAGTCGGAAATGGAACACTATTGCGAGCGCTTTTGAATGCAGCGTGTTTCACTACCGCGTGAGAATAAAACTGCTATTTTTGAGTACTGTTTTGTGGGACCGTGAACGGATCACACAACTGTTCTCCTTTACGACCAAGTGGATTGGAAATTTGATAACACCAGTGGTGTTGGATCATATGCGCAACCAGTAAGTAGATATCAAACAGCAGAACGAACGGAATGCTTCATTAAACCCAGCGACAACTGAAACAGAATGGTTTGGAACTCCAGCTACAGAAAGGCCCATGTAATTTTAAAGACAAAGCAAAAACTTATTCGGAATCATTCGATTGTAGGGATTAACTACTCACAGCTACAGCAGAAGTTACTTTTGTTGTCCAGTCCTCCTTTAAAAGCGCCCGTGAATTTCGCAAGAAATATCAAGATCTTTATGATACTCATAGTACAGAACCATTCAGTTTTGTATTTTGTAAGCCTGCTGCTATGACTGCATTCGTTCATCCCACGTCATTTCATTAGAGTAAAAGTGAATTCAGTCCTCAACCGAATATGGGACCCATACATCATAGAATTACAACTCTTTCAGGACTTCTTACTGCTGTGACAAGATGCAACCTCATTCCTTGTGCCGGTTCAGATTGTTGTGTACTGAATGTGACAACGTTGGTCACATTCATTTAAGCTGTACTATTTAACGAGCTTAACTCATTAGTAGAGACGTAGAGAACTACCGAATGAATTTGGGAATCTGTAGTTGACAATTAATAGCTCCGGTAAAAAAGTTCCTGCTATTTTGTCATTGCCGGTAAAGCTCCACAGAAATTAACGGTAGATATTGTGTGTTAAGCCTCTCATTACTGTTAATGAGCTTCACGGGGCTATCCTAAATGCCAAACATTGCACAACTGGCATTTTAATATGGTTCACATCTTCCAAGTGCACACTTCCATCGTAATTTTCTTGCCGTAGACCTACAGTCTATCTGCGACTTTGGCGTCTACGTCTCTTTGCTGTATGGACCAGTTGTGTCATTGTCAGGTCTGAGTTTTGAAGTGCTCCTCGGCTATCAGTGACATGGTGAAGTCATAATTTAGAAGTAAGGCCATTTGCTTGAACTAACAAAGAGTGGCTTGCCTTTATTGCCTCTTGAAATCTGATGACGAAACTCCCAGGATCAGTGTCGACCGACAGATCACAATAGAAATCAAACTAAACCACCACAGGTTTACCCCCAGAGGGCCCGGAGATATGCTTTTGCGATTTTGTGGCTCAAGTTTATCCCCTCGCGTCGGCTTGAAAGACAAATGCCTCCGTTCGAGGCTTCACAGGAGATGACTGCAGGTTTTCGCACTTCGGTCTCAGTGATCCTTCAACCATTTTTGATCATTCATTAGGTGTGTTATCGAAGCTTTTCATAACGATGCTTTAGACTTGGTGTGAATGGTACTAGGTATGACTATTCATATCAAATCTAAGGTGCTTCATGATGAGAGAGAGTTCGAAGCTTGTTGTCTTGTTTCTACCACTTTCAAGATAGTAACATTCAGAAAATATGTATCTCTGGCAACATACCCTGAAATGGCTCGGATACGTTATAGAAAATGACGGTTTCTACTGAACGCTGCTCATCTTGACCTTTTGCTTAAGATAAGGACCCCAAAGATTATCTCGAAAATGAAGTAACCAACCGGTTCTCTGCAGGTTTATTCACTTTTTGCTCCTAATTTCGAGACCTTCATGAAACTACTGCACACATCCTAACGATCGGGGACTTTCACATGGTCCTATACCCAGTAGCACGCACTTTGTTATGGGCTTGACTTCCATAAACAGGATTTTGGAGGTCATTTTCAGCTTAGTCCTTTCTGATTACGGATCAATATTCAGCTGGCAGCCTCTGAAGAGAATGGTTATCTTGCTGTATTTATTTCCGGAAGACTAAGTGTTGCTGGAAGACAGACCCGGAAAAAACGTAGTGTCGGTATTTCACTTTGCGGATCGCCTTGATAGATACGATCTTGGTTCATAATGAGTGACTATACCCATAATTCGTCTAATAACCATCGAGATTTCTCCATGAATCTTCAATAGCAATGGTTGAAAGCTATCTACCTTGGCTGCTTATGATTATGTTTTCCGGTACTTGTATGGCAGAAACACTCATGTTAACTTTATTTTGCGAGAACAGCAATCCGAATCTCGTTGTTCGTCAGACCGTTGGCTATCTCCTGATTAATTTCTGTGAATCGTCATCAAATAATTTCTGACTCAAGGCGATTTTTCGGGTCTGTTGTAACTTCTTTGTGACTTGCTTAAAATATCGATGTAAAACGTTGTTTCCCGGAATTTTATTCCAGACCGGAAGGCTTATCAGTCACACAAGGCGTTTGAAGTTGACTTTTGTGTTTGAATGATGGAGTATCCAGTCCTCCATTATGTAGAGCTGTTGTGCTTAGAGGCTTGCTCTCGGGTCATTTGAGGGTTGAACCGAATCAGTTCTTTTGTTCGTATCACTCGCAGCACTCCAGTGAAAACATGTTTAGTTAGGCAACAAGCTTCGTATCTTGAGTGATTGAGTGAACCTCTTGTCTTATGAAGTGCGGAAAAGAATTGATGCTGACTGCTATTGTACCGTTTTTGATTACCTGCCAAACTGATAATCAGTGACTCATATTCTCGTCGGCCACAGGTGTAGTTCACTGATTCTAAGTTCTCAAAATTTGCGGACAGTTCATTACGAAAAGGGGAAATCATTTCACTGCCGCAAAAGTGACGGAGTAGCTGATCACCGTCATCCAATTACCCCACGAAAAAGACCGCGCATACTTTCATGAATGCAGTGTGGCCTATCAGTCTGTCGATAATGAAGCAGGATAAACCCACTGTGGCGAAATTCTGATGCAGTGGTACAGCGCTTATCAGGTTACCGTTGGTTAAATTACCATAAAAATAAGTTTGATCAAGAATTCACTGGCCAAATGGTCGGCGGCCAGTAATACCTTGTGTAACGTGCAACAAGTATAGCCATGAGTTACTTAGGAACCAGAATGCTCAGCGCATTCGACATAGCTCTCTGTTCTTTACACAGGAGGTATGTTGAGAAGATTTAGTATACCGTGTTTTGTTACTTCTGACAACAATGCTTCATTTAACTCGGCTAACACAAGCTTCTCCGTGTGAATTTCGAGTGCACAGCGAACCAACCGTACAGACTATGAAAGTCTAGATCGGCTGAACTCCGGTGGACATGACAGTTAGAATCGAACTACTTACCTTTCGATATTGCTCCTTTCGATATCGCTCGAACGTGAGAAAAGTGTATGTGGAATTCCGCTTGACACATAGGCATGTATGTGTTGTCGGTGCGACTTCTGCATAGCAGCATACTGCTTATCACTGGATTTCGTCATTCGTTCCAATATAATGCGGAACATTACATTGTTGTTACATACTTCAACTCTGCGAAAAAGAATCGCGATGCTTCCCTGGTGATAAACATGGAGAATTTATTCGTGACAGGCTTAATGTCAGAAGAAAATGCAAGAGTTGCGTGTTAGTGCTGAATTCACTTTCACTGCTAACGAGGGATGTAAACATGCTATACAATACTACAAATCCATTATCAAGCAAGAGGGAACAGTTTTTATTCAAATCAACTAAAAGCAAATCAAAGTTACTCAACAAGACAGTGTAGACAAAAAGGTAGCAGAGGTTTGAAGTTTTTAGATAGTGGAGCATACAATATTTTACATTCACCTGTCCCCATCGGAATGCAACTGATGGTCTAATCTGACACATTTAACCCGTTTACCGGCTTACGAATGATACAGGCCTCCTCATTCAACAGGATATAGTGAGAGTAACTAGTCTGTAACTAGTCTGTAGATCTGCAACCCATTGCGCTGGCTACCGGAATCAGAACCTGTGACACGGTGTATCCTTGACTTGCAGATTCCGTCCTCTAATGTTGTTCGCAAGTGTAACAACTTAGCCACTACCCCTTTGAGTTAGAAACAAATTGGTGTTGACTATCTCCCCTATATTGCGCGGTGCCTCACTGCGATCAAAGGTAGAGAGACCTACACAGGAAAGGTGTGTAATCAATCGACCAGAAACAATACTTCCGACCTTGGCTGATTCACTCACCTTTCCGAAACTCCTTTGGAGGGTGCATATCCGAGAATCCATCTGGATGTTAATTTTAGTGAACAAGTACTACTGTCATCAACCTATTTGCGCGGTGCAGACACAGATGTTCCCTCTTTAGACTCGGTTAACTCCAGTTGTTTTTCATAACGTACTGGATTCAGAGTGAAAGGCATTGAGAATGGTAATGTTCTTCGGGATGGTCAGTGCTGGGGGGAGTTTTTAGACAGGACTGTAGCATCTGTTGGTGTTAATGAGAAACTACAAGTTTACCGAAATCTGTTCGACAACCGGTCGGATTTAAATTGTGGTAATGTAGTTGAGCCTCAGACTACGCTTGCCAACACGAGTTATCATACGACTTAATGCCTGCAATATCTACCTCCCTGTTACAGGTGCGCCCGCTGAGCTGTCACGAATTCCAGGCGGAAAACACTAGCCCACTGAATGGCCCTGATGTATTTTTTTGTCTTATTTAACTTGTGCCCCTCTCCAGTCTATGGTTCACTGCTCACATGTCTTACTTCCCCCCGGACTTCTCCTCTTTGTTACACAGAGCTGCGAATGTGCCTACGGTGCACCACATGAATGCACGAATACCGCTTTCCATATCTGTACATTTGTGAATCCGTGTGCGTCGTCCATACATTCTTGTGAACAGCGACCACTGCTGGTTCTCTGACGAACCACGTTACTTTGTAGCCATCGCCCCGTGTGCCGTTGTCTTCTTTAGTGGTATCCGTTTATGTGTCTTCGAGGCTATTTTTGCGATTCATTTATATCTGTAAGAAACTCAAACCCATCCTTTAGCTGCGAAATTTCTTTCTTTCTTACCAGCATCATTGTTCTTTAGATTCACGACAAACCTGAGTAAAAATTGAGATTTGTGCTGTTACGTGCTCCATCTTTTGTTCAGAGCTGCAAGAATTCACGGCTTACAGCTACTGCAACGACCGAGGGCTCGTGCCACGTTGTTATCCTTCTGCTATTGGATGCATACGCCGTAATTTTCACATGCTTAAATGTATCTAAAAGTGTCGCGAAAGTACAGGCCGCTCGCCTTCATGACACGGTTTCGAAGAGATTGCCACCTACACCAAAACATCGAACGGATTATTTATAAGGTACTTATGGCACATTGGTTGCTAAACGCCTTGAGCATGGTCTCAACAAAACGGAGCTCTACAACTATGCTCTCTTTTGTTGAAATTTTTACCAACATAGTTTGATCGACAATGTGCTGGGACCAGTTAACATGTGCGGTCGGACAGTTTGCTTATGCAGCTGGATCTGAAAAACTGAGATATATGGCAAGGATATAACCTGCGGTGTTTGTTGATGAAACCATAGACTTAATGCATCAAGATGGACTTTAACTGGCCTAATGATGGCAAAGCTGCTTAGCGTATTCTTTCAAAGGTCACAAAAAACGGTGCACTAGTTCGTCCGATCGTGTGTCGTCATAGAGATCTGACGAGTAGGGTCAAATCGCATACACACATCTTTCGTTCCTGGAGCTCCAGCGAAACAAGAGCGCCACTTCAAGTGGAGCTAATTAGGCTATAGATATGCCTCATCACGAAGCAGCGACCAAATTACATCCCTCAACTTGTAATGTACTACTCATAAGGTTGCTAAAAATCCGTCGACAGCCCACGACCGGTTTCGCCCTTTTTGGGGCTCATCAGGTAGGCGCAGTCCCTGGGTTTCCGTCAACCCTATGTTCTACTTGAAACCAAATTGCACAAAATTAGCGAACATACATTCATTAGGAAAATAATTTGGTTTTTTCGAGAGACTAACCTGGAACCCAAATGAATCTCTCTTTTGAAATTCCTGAGAACATCACAAACGAAAGATTCAGCTGGGTTTCAGGTGAAGTCTCTCGAAAAAACCAATTAGTTTGCAAATGAGTGTATATTCGCTAATTACATCCCTTAACCTTTGGTTAGGCATTGATGGGACCCATGGAGGCGAACTGCTGCATGTTCATTCAAGTTAGCACATTAAGGATGGTTAGAATCATCCCTCGAGAAAATTCGTTGGAGATTTGGTGGTATTGATACTTCGAAACACACATGCATAACAGCAACCAGTAACCTGTAGCAGAATTACATTTAGTACACTTTGGTTAAGTGTTGGATATACACGACGATTCCACATATATTGAGTGACACCGTGCAGTAGATTGCAAAGCACCGGTTATATTGAGGATATCTAGCTATTCGCTCCCGTTGTCAAAACATCATTTGTTTTGTGGTAATACCATGATCTATTGAACGTTTTTAATGCAAGCATGTGTAACCAAAGCTTAACCTAAGTTTGAGGGTTCCATGTAACAAAGGTCTGATTTTTTTCAGATTTGTCTTAGTTTCATACCCACGCCAACAATTCATCGCAACGGCGCGATGAAGTACACCAATAAACGTCGTCGGTATTCTGCAAGGATTCACCACTTTCCACCTGTGTTGGAACTTCCTGTGTCTGTTAATATTAAAATGTTATCATTACATACCAGCTGAGGAACCAACGTACGAAGAAATTTGTGTTGTTGACATTTTACTGATGAGGTACGTGATATGTTATGATGTCTTAGTATTACAAGTAACTGATGTTTGCCGTGTTTACCGCCATGGTATAACATAATTACAAAACTGCGTTAATACTCTGATCTTAGTATCACTCGAATCGTCTTGACTATTAGGTGTCACCTTTTCGAACTGGAAAAACATAAGATACATGTATTTGTCGGAATAAGAGTAGACCAAAGATTATTATAAGACAAACATCTGGCGGGAAGAAGTTGTATTTTGCGAGCGTCACCTACAGTTTTCAATCGGCTCCTTCTGTCCGTGTGTCATTTCTCTTCATTTAGACTGGCAGTTCTCCTTCGTCTCCGTATCAGAACCACAGAAGAAACATTTCGTCTCGTAAAGCCTGATAGGGTGAAAATCTTCGATAGAAGAACTAAGGACCGACACGAACAAAGGATTCTTCCCGATGTCTGATCAGCTGGCTGTTAAAAGTATATAGCGATCACGATACTAAGCCACTTCGCACTCAGCTTGCAAAGTGCGTCGAGGTAGCATTTAGGCAGCTGACACCAACCATACTTGCTCCACACTTTGGGTTGTCCACTACCGATCTAGTACTACCTCGCTCTGTTTTTGAACATAGTCATTAGTCTATTAGTAGGGTCGGATTCCAGCGACCACGTAAGACATTTGCAAGGCTGTGATACGAAAAATCATCGGGATATTTCCGAAGTCCACACAGGATCCAGTCCTTCTCCACTGATGCGGACACAGCAGTTTATTAGACTGTAACTCTCAGAGAGCGAACCCCGGTCCGACAACCACATAGGCTACCTTCACTGAAGGTGATCAAGGTGTTAATCACTTAACTCTTTTCCACCTCTCAAGAGCTTTTCACCCTAATGTGATAGCAGCGCGTTCTTATTTGGGCTGGAACGGAGTCGATGCGCAGTCAACTACGGCGATATCGTTAGGGTGACTGACAAGTTATTTAAACCAGGCAAGTGTATTTCTAGATCATTAGGCCGCTTCGAGTTCATTGCGACTAATAATTGAACTTGACCGGTAGAGATTTCTTGTTGCGCAAGGAAGGGGCACACAAATGGAGGCTAAATTTTGAACGCAGACAAAATTGCAAAGAGAAAAATTGCCACGAAGCTCCCGAATCGATGGTCAGTCCCCCTGATTCCACGTTCTCCGCTCCCTTTGAATGTCTTTAGGCTACTGTAGACTCCTGAACCACACCGAAAATTGATGGCGATACAAAGAAATCTCAGATGTTTCTGCTGAGCTTGAAACTAACTAAACCCGCTCGCTTGTCAGGCGACCTACAACGGATTTCATGCCTGCATTAACGTTAAGGATGCTCTTTCAAGTACAAATCTAACACTGTCTTCATCTCATTTTATAGCGCACATGTGTTCGGAAGCTATATTGGATCATCCGGACCACCACAAAGTTCCCATGGACAATCCTCGTTTATCTCAAGGCTTTACCGTCGGTCTCAGGTCCTTTATCATACAGATGAGGTCGCCAAGTGACTGCTCGTAGCATATAAGGTGGATGTTAAGCTGGTATCCCTGGCAATGCAGAAACAATGAGCTGACTTTATCAACGGCACCACGAACTTCGGAGACGAAGCAACCGTCAGTGGCCAATTGACATTCGTAGACAAAGGGTTTCTGCGTCTAGTAATCTACGAGGTCAACTAGCCGCAAAGACTCTAGTCCAGATAGGCAAGAAAGGTCCGTAGGTGATCACTAGGCTTTTAGAGGGGACGATTAACGGTTGATATACTGTTGGTCTACCATAGAATACGAGCCAGTTTCTTCATTACAACCTTAGGATAACCGGATATCGTTTGAGTTCGAGAGAAGCCTGATGCGAAATCAGAACATAGGGCATAGGTATTGTTAGGTGAAGGATAACAATGTCGTTAGGGTCTACGTTACCAATTTGAGCGAAAGCGGGATATATCACTTAGTCCTTCTTCATCCGAACAAGTCCGGTTAAGTCCATACTCCTTTCGGTTGTACGGGCAGGCATCGAACTCTATTCCCCTAACTGCTCTACCCCAACTAATTAACTAACGGAAGCCTTGGTTGTGTGTCGGCTTCCAAAACATGTTCCCAGCTGGTGGGCGGCCTACCGTCAGGCAAGATCATAATCGTACGGTCGATAAAAGTATGACTGGTGGGATTTTTTGATACTGGGTATTGCGCGAAAACGAGAGAGTCTGACAAATAGTGGGCATTATGCAAGATAGACGTGGTTAGGCCAAAACCGGTATGATCTAAACCCAGTTAGCACGCGTCCGCTCCTGGGTGCGGAATCTGTGCGGAATCTGTGCAGAACTTCTGCACTGATTTTTGGCTTTTAAGCCTCGGAAAATTGAGACGTTTAATAGGCACCAAAGCTTCTTTATTTGTCTTACAGTAATAAAAAACCACAATACTCTGCATTTCCGAGTGCCTACGAAATACAAACTGTCGACCCATTTAAGTGGTTTTGTTTTAGTGTGCGGTGCCATTGCTCGCGGGGAGCTCTGCGTTCTGTTTGTCCTCACGTACGGCTGAGAGTGAGTTTTGTTGTGCTTTCATATGCTTTATTCCTGGTGTTTACGTGAACGAAACCGTAAAAAGCTTTTTTTCATTTCAAGTAATCGTCAATGCGCCCGAAATTTGTTCGTGTTGCTCGTCAGGGCTGTTCAAGAACAACGCTATATAGGAAAGTACGACAGGCGGTTGCGGCAAGTGGCTGTTTTCGTTGCTGGACTGATGGATGCGTCCATAATGCCTTTAGTCGACTATCTGAGGGTAAGATTCATGAGTAATCAGATGATAGGTTCTAGATATGCCGGATTTGACCGTCCCGGGGGATAAACTAGGCTGTGAGCTACCACGATGTTCGCCGGCGGTTTCCCCGATCCCTGTTATCAGGACTTTGGAACCAGAAAGACATTCACCACTGCGGTCCCTGGAGAACCTTTCGGTTCCTGCTTTTTACCACAGAGTAGCCCACTGCAAGTCGTTGAAGGGATCAGCTCGTATTTTCTGCGTACACTCACATTGCTTTTCATCAGTACCCTTTTTAAACCATTCACAACCAGGTAGAAGTATTTTAACGGCTGTTCGTCGGATGGCGCGAAGACTGAATCTACCGTTATCCGGTTTAGCTGTTGTGTTGGACGAACTCAGGTGCCTTTTTCGTCTCTTCCGGCGGATCCACGGACCGTATTGAAAACTTGTGGTGAACATTGACTCTATTCTATTCATTCTGTTTAGTGTATTTTTATATGCCTTTGTTTTACGATGCGATAAATAGTACGCCCGTGATATACGAAAATATACGATATTCATTCGTCCATATTCGGACTTCTATACTTCGCGTACATTCGGTAGTTACGATACCTACCA